>NW_017805352.1:332200-358922 GCF_001891065.2 Hippocampus comes | reverse complement strand
GTGTATACTGTATATATATGTATACTGTATATGTATATATATATATATATATATATATATATATTTCTTTTTTTTAAACAGGTCCGTCAGAATGTGGATAACAACGGGGGACAAGGGGACAAATGAGTTGCTGGCATGCTGTCTATTTGAAAGCGACGTTCAATAGGAGCTACCCACAGAGACGTGTGGATTTTAATGAGAGCAGGGACTTGAGGTTTGCAGACAACTATGGTCACAGTGCAGGGGCCTCTTTCCAACAATGGCATTCTTCATGAACACATGCCACACATTGAAAAAGGTTCCCTAGAGGCCAGAAAATATGTGGGTGTCCTTGTGTTGGTGTTTCGTTAAAACTGGATTCAGAAAGATGGTTGAGACGTTATCGAAGGCCTTCGCCAATTTCAATTAATTTGGGCAACTGTGTCAAACGTGACTAAAAACAGAATACAATGATTTGCAAATCCTTTTCAAATTATATTCAACAGAAGAAAGAAAGCATCTTCAGTTGACCACACCTGCAGTGTGCTATCCTGTTTGACGATCGCGGTATGTGCATGTCTGTGCCAGCCCAGTGATTAGTGATTATGCTGAGGCAGCAACAGAGCACCAGCGCTAATCATCTTTGCATCACACATCCTGCCTCAGCATGGGACTCTGAGAGGCTTATCATCAACTTTAATAACACACATACATCAGTGGAGGGAGGATTTTATGAGGCACGATAAAAAAAAAGAATAGAAATTAATACACAACAAACCAGGAGTGGGTAAATATTTGCCCGTGGTGGCACAGCACAATCGGTTTAAAATATATTTTGTGGTAAATCATGGAATCCACAGTCGTATAGAAACTGACCTGGGCCGATATCCGCTGCGGCCGTTGTGGTCTCTGGCATTGTTGTGCCACCTGCAACAACAAAAATGTGAGGACGGTTGGCCAAATGAAGCCGTCAGCCAACCTTTATTCCGTTCCCATGCACTATTTGGATCCATGCTGGATGCGACAAAGTCTACAGTTACTTTTGTAACAACCCCCTCAACACATGGCTGAGACAGGGGTGTCATGCTCTTCGTTGGAGACTGCAGGTTGATGGCGAGTGCAGGCAGCAGTGAAGGCTCAGTGCATTACTGGGGTGTAGCGGGAAATGAGGCCAATAGGCATGAGTGGTTAAAGGACTTGAGGGAAGGTGCATGAGCGTTAAAAGGATTGAAAAGATTTGAAGCCGATGTGTGCGTGGCGCATAGGTGGAACCGTCCTCTGCTTTCGGTTTGCATTAGGAAGGGACAAAGAGTTCTTGAGGTGGGAATTACAAAGCGGGTGCTGTCAGGGTTGTAACAAGCCAAACGGCGCACTTCGGTGCATGCATGTGTATTTGCAAGGCTGGGGGACTCAGGTCAAATGAACTGTGGTTGAGAGCAGGAAAAGGGACTTTAAATTAATGAGGTATGAGCATACTCCGGTGAAGAAAGGTGGGGACTGGGGGCGGGGGGAGTTGCAGTCTCATGTAGGCGAAGTTAGCACCTGTGATATCGTAGTCATCACCTGTGCCACTGTGGCAGTTTGCTTGGTCATCGTCGCACTCGTCTGACGGGGAAGCGGTGGGAAGAATCGTGGAAGGAGGGACTGTGGGAGCTGCGGCAAACAAAGCAAAGACCACGTGATTGATTTCATGTTTAATATAATGTTGTTGGGTTTTTTTGGAGGGTGGGGGTGGCGATAGCCTTTTACCGGGTACCAACAGCACTTGCGCTAAAAGGATGTAGCGCTTCCATTCTACTGGTCATCCCCATCGCCACTGCATCAGTGGAAATGCAATCCCGATAACGGTTAACCATTATAAACGGTTACAAACAAGCTCAACTGAACCATCCCACTTCGTGTTTCCATGTTAGGATTTTTCAGTGAAAATACTGACCATCTGCAATAGAAATACAAATCCATTGCCATTATTCCTCTGGATTCTGAATTACAGTCCTTGGCCTGTGTTATTAACGATGCCATTTATAGCAATCCTTCTGTGCATATCTACCTTGGTAGGTGTCTTTTATAAGTCGAGTGGAACCAAAAGCGTGTTTGAAGCTCCAAGACATAGAACAGGGTTTCCGATGGCTATTGGCAGGGCCCCAAACAGCCATGGCAGCCTGTCATTACGATCCTGTGACACTCTGATGTGGCTAAGACTCCAGAGCCACGCTTCCTTCTATGCTACACAACCGTCCAATGTGTAAGTGTGTGTGCGCGTGCGTCTGTGTGTGTCTACGCTGACTACATTGGAGAAACACATACCGTAGTATAATGAATGGATCTCACTATTACAAGAGGGAGGAAAGAGGAGAAGGAGAGAAGATGGGAAGTATAGATAAAGACAGACACAGATAAATTGAAGTAAACTCCCTGCATGAATGTGTTGCATGTGTGTGTGTGTGTGTGTGTGTGTGTGTGTGTGTGTGTGTGTGTGTGTGTGCATCCTATTCTTCCGTTAGATGAAATATGAGGCAGATCAGCCCCTGTCAGATTCAGGGTGGAGAAGGTCAGAAATGGGGTCATTGCTGCATCAGGGGAGCCTCTCACTGAAATGAGGATTTAGCCCTTCTGCTTAAGAGTTGCGCGCTCGCGCTCGCACACACACACACACACACACACACACACACACACACACACACACACACACACACACACACACACACACACAAAACTGCACCTGTGTACATGACTGGTACTACATGTTTGGTCGAGATTATTGTGTGTCTGAGTGTGTCTGTATGTCTGTGCAAATGTGTGCACGTGTGTGTGTGTGTGTGTCTGTGTGTGTGTTTTGCATTAACACTGAAAACAAGCATTATCATCTGACTAAAGCTGCTGTTGGGAGTCAATGAGGCTTACGATGCAATGGGCTTCCCTGAAATTCAATATGTAAATCCATTTAGGCCGAGCCTGCTGCACATTATATTGCTAAGCTGGTTCTGTGTTATCAGCTTGGAGAATGGCAGGAAAAAAAATAGAGGTAAATGTAAAGATAACAGAAAGAAAATGCGTGCGGCCCTTGAAAAGAACAAAGAACGCGCAGGATCTCGGAAGAGTTTGATGGATGCCAGGCTGCTATAATCCAGCTGGGCCAGGTGGGCGTCTATTTGATCCCTCCCCAAGAAGTGACGAGCAATGGGGGAAGCTTTGATGAAACTGGGAGACAAGACAAGTGTCCCTCTTGGGAATACAGAACAGAAGCCGCACAGCTGTGGGATCACCGGAAGGAGCCTTCATGCACACCTTGAAATAACTGCGGCTAAGACACATAGCCACTTATCGTCTCGATATTAGTCAGGATGATAGATGGCTCACCTGTGTGATTTTTAACAGAGAAATTAAAACATGTACTTGAAATATGTGAAATAAGACACAGGTCACAAGTGCACCTATGGTACTTACGGAGTGTGGATGTGAAAGATAAGGTCACGACGAGTGAAAGCGTCATTACCGTGAAACCTTAGCACAGCTGGAAACGTCATTAGCATGAGTGGGAAAAGCTTTCACCGTCAGTGGCACTTTACCGCTCTTGGTGGCAATGTCATTACTGCTTGTAGGGGAGTCATCATCATGGCTGAAAATATGTTTCTCGCTTGGATAAAGGTAATATTGCGACTTGCACTATTTGCACTTCACGCAACCGAGCTGAAAATGCGCAGTTTGGATCGACTGCAATTTGAAGGTTTGTTTACCTTCAATATCACAACCCAGGAGCTCAAGTCGCAGGCCCATTCCAGTAGCGGTAGCCCTGTCAGGGTAGATTCGGATGAAGCGGGTCAGTAGGGGTTCCACTGTCCTCAACTCAGGAGTGTCATAGTTGCTATTTCCTTCGAAAATCTGGCAGACAGACAAAAATGAAAAACAAGAGCAGAAATAAACACAGGGTAGCTGGAAAATCAATACGTCTCTGACGGTTAATTAATGCTGAATTTCACACACCCCCGGGAAGAGGAGCAAGGACATCGAAGATCGAACTACGACATTGAGAGGGATACAAAACCTTCCCGCAAGAGTTGGGGGTGGGGGGAAAAAGTTTCCAGTGAGTGTATCTTGTAACAATGGGCTGCATTGTAATTGTGATTTTTTATTTTTTTAAATTTTTTTGCATGGACTGTACATGCAGTGATGCTGCAAAATAAATCTTCAGTTTCTCCAGTATGATGGATAAGCTCTCCTCCCTTTGTGCCTCCCCCTTCCTCCACACTCCCTTCAACCTCTCCTCAGGTGAAGTTTCTCGCTTCCACTGAAAGAGTCGAACTGTGCGTGTTGTGCGGAATACTAAAAGGGAAAGAGCAGTGGGAATAACTCTTGGTACTGATCCTCAATTGATTCAAGTCATGACAGAAACTTGCTCACATTGACTCAAGAAACACAGACAAAGCGGCGAACTTGAGTTACAGTCATTTTAATTTGGACTAATGAGCTTGATCTACGTGCCCTGAACTCATTTGACGGCGAGCATGTTTTTTGCCGTTTTTTTTTTTTTTTTTTGAAGAATGGAAGCATTCAATCGCAGGTACGTCTTTGTGCATTTAAATATTTTTCAGGTGGTCGGGTAAAGAAGGGTTCCGAGAATAGCTGGGAATGAATGAGTTAAAATGGATTGCGTTTCCTTCAAAGTAGCATTTGTTCAACTGTAGCCCAGAGGACTAATTAAAGGACGTTCAATCTATTTTTCCCAAGCTGTACGTGTACACCCCCCCCCATCACCCCCTCCCTATATCTAAGAACGTATTTTTCATATAACTCATCATACACTGTACCTTTGGCTTGTTTCCGTTGGTGTCCAGAACCATTCTCCAGTCAGACCCGTTATTGCTGTGGCCAAGGCGGAACTTCTTCATGAAGACTTTGTTCTCACGGTGCTTCCCTCCCTGAATGATCAATCCCTTCACCACTTTCTCCTCCCCCAGGTCCACTTGGAGCCATTCCCTGGTGAAAGGCTGGGGCTGAGGCAGCAGGGTCCAACCCGTCCGGCTCGTCAGTAGACGGGCGTTGTCCGGCACCCAGCTCCGGTCGGTGTGAGATGATGCTGTGATTTGGTTGTCGGTGATCAGGCCCGACACCATGCCAAGCATGCCCGAGCATGGGTACTCTAAGAGAGGAAAAACAAAACCAAAATGTGGATTTTCTTTTGAGTGAAAGTATTGGAAAAAGAAAATGGGGCCCATGTTTCAAGGTTTACTCTGGGTGGTTCAAGTTTGTGCAGGGCTAACGGTAATAGTCAGTCATTGTGAGGACACCTTCTTTGTGATGTGACTATTCTCTTCCTGTCCAATGATCTCATGCATACTAATTTTCTCACCCTGAGGCGCTTGTCTGCAGGCAGCAAATTAAAAACCCTCCACTCCATCGGTGCTTCCACTTCCTGCATTCGGGGGGGCACTATTTCTTTTCATTTCTCATCTCTCGCCTTTTTCCACAGATTCCCGTGTAATCTCACACACACACACACAAAAACAAAACAAAACAAAACAAAACACTGTCTTTCATCTGCGGCCCGCTCATCTACCTTCTGCTTCGCCGCAGCAGACATCTGCTGGAATGTCTTTCATCCACTCATCCTTTCTTTGTGCACATATTTATACTCTACACGGCAGAAGTTCATCTGAAAACATATCTGTGGATCTTTTGTTTCTTTTCAAATGCAAACAATTGCTTCCCAATCAGATGGCCCTGATCATCCCTAACAATGCACTTGTGTACTCCTGAGTTTTGCTGTGGTGTATTAACAGTGTGCTGTATACCGTGGTCCTACATTCATTTTTTTTTTTTTTTAATCTTTAGAGCAAAAGATACAGTTCCCTCATGTGACATATGCCATCATATCGTTCCCATTTACATGACACAAAAGAAGGATACAGAGAACCTTACTTAGTAGCGTGTTGTACACGGTAATAAAAAACTCCTTCTGCCCATATGCTCCTGACCTCCAGCATGTCCCCGCATGCCGAGGCAGGGGCCTTTTGTGACACATCTGACTCCCACAGAGGAATATATCCATACGTTATTATATATCTTCTGTGTCTGTCGGAGACAACGTGCGCTCTGTGCTGCAGCACAACTAAGCAGCACGGCTGCGTCTGGGAAAAACGAGAAAAAGACTTGGAGAACAAGGCTTCATTCAGACTTTCTCTGGTCATCTAAAAGCAGCTCCTATGCAGAGCCGTGAGAGAGATCCCTGGTTCTGTCATCTCTTGGTAGAAATGTCCAAATGGGAGCTCAAGACGGTCTCCGTAGGGACTCAGCAATCACTGCCGATAACCGGCTCAGGATGGTCTTGGAAGCAGGAGAATGGTAGGAGAGTTTCGGGTCGCTGTGTGTGCCTAGAGTCTATCTGCATCAATTTTATTCACACTTTCTCGGGCTTCTGGGGTTGTTTAGATGGAATTTAGCTGAAGCCTCCCTGGTGACATACTATGTGCCACTGGCAAAACCAGAGGAACAAATTGCTTGCCGAGATGGAGATCCGCAGCTTCGTGGGCCCTATTTTGGGTTCGGGTGGAGCCTCAGTGGTTCATCACATAGGCTATATTTATAAAGTGTTTTGTGTTTACGAACAGCCGGTTGGAGATTCATAATATTAATAACTAGCCGAGACTTTATGATAAGGCATCACCACTTCTGACGTTTGACTTGTCTCTCAAATAAATAACACACGCCTGTGTTTCAAGTGTATATTTGAACCTAAAAACGAAGGATGCACTAACAGGCTTAGTTCACCGCACTCGGCTATATTTTTAGTTCCTCGAGCAAGCTCTGCTATCAGAAATTGTTAACCTCAAATAGACGAGAGTGAGTCATAGTTTTATGCAGGGCCGCAAGAGCCTCGCAGCTCCGATGCCGCCACATGTGCTGTACTAATGCAGTCGAGCTGGCAGTGTCTTCTGAGCACCCAGGGGTGCTGACGTCATCTCAGAGGCCCTGTGGTGACTTCAGTCTTGTGATGTGTTTACTCGGTCCGTGCCGTGGCTTGGTTACGTTCCCGAAAAACAGGCAACGCAGCTGCAACACTGATATACCCACAATGCACTCTGCAATCACATAAACAGCCACTCATGTTCTGCCGATCAATATAAAGTCAATCTTCAACCTTGTTTTGGCCAAGGTACCTGTAACTGAAAAGCCTTTTATTTTGCCCCGAGTAACGTGCAAATGCTACATGAAAACTGATTACGGCACACACTCACAATAGTTACCAGCAGATGTGCCTGAGCGCATATGAAAGCCAGCCACTGAGACATATACACTGCCAGGAACATTAAAATAAATAACAGCAACAAAATAGGCCAACGGCACAAGAGGGTTTTTTGCCAAAATCAAAGCTCTGCAAAAGAAACCAGACTGTAGCTAAAGAGGACGCTGAGAACAGAAACAGCAGGAGGGATTGGACCACATCACGCCCACCCCTCTGTCTGCCAGCTGTTAGCGGCATTTATATTTTATGAAGTACATCGAAACACAAGATAACATGAATAGCTGATCTCCGAACAAGAACTGCTTCCATGTTATAAAGGACCGTCTCACACCGACCTATTGTATCTTTCCGTATGGCAGATAAGCAAGGACGCTGGACCTCAAATTAATGTAGCTATTATGATTCTACACGAGCACAGCAATTAACAAATTGAAAAAGACGAAGTAGGTTGATAAGATCACCACAACTAGGGTATGTAGAGCTTCACATTCTAAGCTTTAAGAACAAACACAGCAGAGGAGCTTTTGCATGTTTGTATGCAAGTCGGTCACGGATGATTCGGAACTGCACTAACCTGATATCTTACATCCATACACTTCAAAGCGAAGCGCAATGCCCGTTTCCCAGGTAACTGGACGGATGCGGATGAAGCGCGTCAGAGTGGGTTTGGGCATCATCGTCTTGGCGATGTCTGTTGGGTTGGCGTTGCCTTGGAAAACCTGAGAGGCAGAAAGAGTGAAGAAAATCACTGGCTGCACTGGCTGAAATTACCCCTTTGGTATAATTTACGGCGCATTGGACAAGGAACCAAATTGAGGGTAATGTCATCATCATCCAAAAGCCTCACTATCAATTAGCTCCCCCTCCAAAAAAAACAATGACTACCAATAATTCTACAAAAATACTGTTCGAGATATATTTTGACTTGACGGATATGTTGTAAATATGTCAATGATTGTCACATAACGGTATACATATTTAAAGTCATCAAATGATGATTGTTGAGTGATTAGTATGTTTAAAGTGAACATCCACATGACACCAAGTGGCTATGGTAGCACTGTTATGTTTGAAACTTAGGCGGCTCATAAATAGTTCTCCTGTCTCCTGCGCACCACATGTGTGCTCTGGCCTGGGAAACCCGAGGAAGTATTTGCAACACTAACGGCACAAAATTGACCAAAGATGCCCCTTTTGTGTACTCTTGATCCAAATCTGTGGATGTTTTACTGCAGTGTCTTGTTTAAAGGTCAGGAATGGCGCAGACAACGTCACAGTGGAGCATTCAGTGACTTTACGAGGAGGCTGACCACACAACTCTGAATTGTCCATCAGAGTTCAGTCAGGGTAATTGAATATTAGCCATACAACTCCTCGACCTCCTGAACTCAAGGCTTATAGTGTAGAGAGGAATCGAGCAGGGAAGAGCAGGGTGGACAGATGAGGTAATTTGACATGACCGAAAACATGATGCAAGGGCAGAGTCATTCGCCCATGCAGTGTCCTTCCGAACGCTGCCAAACATGTCACTCAAGGACTCGCAACAAAGGGGCCGAGTTACAGTCATGAACTGCCGTAAATGTCATCAGTCTTCCACTCAGCTTGCTAAGTGTAAAGTTGTTTTTTTTGGTGAATACAAATCTGCAACTTCAGCAGGCGGTAAATGGTGCCTATTCTGTAACAGAAGCACTTTAGGATACGGAGGAAAAAAAAATGGTTGAGTGTGACTGTGGCACCTTGCGACCAGCACTTTACACACAAGGGTCAGTGTACTTAAGAGAGGACGAAAAGGAAGCAAACCCGGCGGTCTGTGTGCACAAACATGGTGGTTTAGATGCCCCCGTTGCTCTTGAGAAAGCGTCGCTTCCACAGTATTTACACGTCAAACATGCCTCGGTGACCCTGTGGACACCCACTTTGGCGGATGCATCCAGATGGACAAAACCTGCCGTGCTGATCAGCAATCAATGGATACCAGGCTCCGGCCGAGCATACCATTCCTCTCTTCCTCTCCCTGTCAGTTTTGCTCTCCGGGATCCGCCTATCCCAGCTGCTCAAACATGACATCCTCAACAAGCATTCCATTAAATTGTTGTTTGACAAGTCTTTTGTCATTGCTGTCCCTTGTACAAGTTGAAGGGAGCTGAACACAAACAGAGGCGGCATTCCTTGGAAAATCTCCCCGGTGGCTACAGATACTACGAGCATGCTCAGTAAAAGTCGACCGCTGACACACACGCAGTGGCTAGGTGGCCACACTGAGCAGAGTGTATAATTGCACGTTAGAGCATATATGACAGGGTATTTCCCATTTTGTGGCATTCGAAGGCAACACGCAGCAAACCATAATTCAAATCAGCTGGTCTTCTTGAGCCGGGATATTCCAAATGTTGCCGGTATCTATGACTTGGCCCTCGCAGACAAGTCACAAAAATAAACTACTTTTATTCTGCAATGCTATTGTGGTACTGTCAACATCTGGAGGATGTTCTGCAGATAATTGAAAAAATGCCGGAGGACGCAAAACATTATCATGACATGTTTGTAATGCTCATATCAAAATTGATACCTTTGAGGAAAACTCGTTACCTTTTGTTTCGAGCCCTCCTTGAGCGTGATCCAGTCTTCCCCATTTGAACTGACGTCTACTTTGTAGGACTTGACAAAATAAGTCCTGCGGGTCTCCTGGGAAACTGCACCCTGTGTACCGATGGCTGAGATGAACCGTAAGAACCCAAGGTCCACCTGAGAAGTGCAGGATCAGAACAAACGGCAAAGCATTTAATAGGACCATAATCGAACATATTTTCGCGATTGTCGCAAGAATGGCAAGAGGTCTTTTTGTATGTTCAGAGGGTGCCCATTTTTTTCTAGCCACGGTTGTTACCTGGAATTTAATAACATGTCATGACAATACCTCTGAATTAATGAAAAAGACTCGGGATGACAACTTCATTTCCTGATGTGTATGTCACAAACATATTGGATAGAAATGTAATCTTTACAATCAGATCAAATCCAAATTCACCAATAAGAAAGGAAGAAATAGAGATTGAATAACAAATATCAAGCCTCCTAGTGCCTTTATGAAGTAATCATGAACTTTAACCCACCGATGGGCTGTTTTATAATTTACAATGTGGGATCGGCCAGAGAGAGAGAGAGTGTGTTTGTGCTAGATGTCTGCTCTTTATATATTTGTCACATGTTTACATTTGCAGAGCTGGTGTTCACCAAGGTTAGTAATTGACTTGCTTCAGACCCTAAAAAGAATCTTGGTTGTGTGCCTGTCGAGCATCAGGAATGATCACAACCATGTCACGACCGTGACTTTCAGGAAAGGAAGACCACACAAACCCTTATGGAAGTCATTTGGCGTCTGTTTATGTGGCAAGGACATCCGTGTATTTTTTGTTTGTTTGTTTGTTTTTTGTTGTATTGCTGATGCCTACATTGCTTGTAATGAGCGATACACTCGGCTTATGGTCGAACTGTGCATTTTTGGATCCACAATCATGAAGTAATCAGCGAGAGCTAATCCACTACCCAATGACTAAAATGGAGACAAATGTCAGGACAACCCCTTCACCCACAACTGAGTGGCAGTGGTGTGCCAACTGGAAGGTTTTTAAATAATGCCCGGTTTAAAGACGCTTACTTAAAAAGCTCCAACTCTACTTTGATAGATTGAGCAGACATTAATGAGGAGTAATTGCATTCAGATGCGACTAAAATAGCGGAGCAGTACGTTTGGGCACGGGGCAACCGGTTTCCAGAGCGTGATGGGAGAGTCTGCTTTGAATCTTTCATACAACTACGAATGTACATTTTGGTGATTGCATGTGAGTGTAGCAAAAAATAAAAATAAGGACCAAAATGGAACCCTTCATTTAGGACTGGTTCCAGGGGCGCAGATGCACAAGAGAGTTTGCTCATACTTATTCAAAGCTTTCTGCATACTAAAATGAAAGCTAAGGCCATCGACAAGCACGGTGGCACTTGAGCCTCTTTTATTTAGTCATCGATCAAACGGTCCTTGATGCATTTAGAGCTGGAGAAAAAAAAGAACATGTCTCTCTAGTCTCTCATCTCCAAGTATATGAGAGAGCCAAGATACGTTTGCGAGTGTTTGTTGCAAATCGCCAAATGCCATCAACAATTTACAGTCTGTTGAATCACACAAGATCAAGAGCTGGTAACAGAAAGTGAAAGAGTTATAGCTATGTTTAGTTTTTAATACAACAGCACTTTCTAAAGCTTTACAAATCATTTTCCTGGAAGACTGAGTTGGACGCAAAAGATGGACGCGGTGAGGTCGAGAGTGGATCACTTTCATATAGACTGTCAGACAGTAGGGGCCTGGATAATGGGCCAAGCATGATTTATTAATGGATACTTGTTAGAGGAAGAACAACAAGGTAGCGGTTGCGCTAACAGACCAAGGTTACATAGGTCAGGAGCAGAAGACTGCCCGACTGGGCGCTTGCATTCCGCAGCCCAGAGGCCACAGCAACAACAAACAGACCAACATAATGAGTGAACGTTCTGTCAGCAGTTACGCCAGCCTGTGGATCGCACAAAGTGATCTTGATGTATAAAACATTCATGAACATTCAGAAATGACTTGCGGCGCACAGCTTCGAGCCTTGAAAGGCTAAATCACATTCGTGAGTGACTCATTTCACAAGGAGCAGTGAAAAGTGACCCGAATCGAGCCATTGTGGCGACGTTTTGGAACTCGGCAAATGCAACAGCGTGAAAGATGTCCACAATCACAGCCCGCATATTGTCAAGACAAATAAAGACGCGTGGCAAGAACACAGCGAGTCATCAAAAGGAAATTACTCTGGCTTAAACAATTTGATTTGTATTCTTTCTGCGTGACCTCAAGACTCCTTTGTAATAATGAAGATTTAAGGCAAACTCTTAAGTCAGTGTGAAGTATTGCAACCAGAAAGAGAGGAAGACAAATGCGTTGCGCTTAGGCTTGTGATGACGTCGATCAAAAACATTGAAATCCAGATGACATTCTTGAATGGTTTCTTTCGATGCGTTTGAACGAAGCAATAATTACAAAATGATACTTCAAGAGCACTGGCAGCTGTGCGAGTGAAGACTCTCGCCATTACTCAAGCTGCACAATATGTATTTTAACCGAAGCTTAATCACTGTTGCGTGAATGCAGTGTGAAGAGCTGGTCAAATTGATGTAAAAGAAAAAAAAAGGTCAACAATTTTTTTTTACAATATACCTCTCTATGCTTGATTGGTTTATAATTGAACTGCCAAGAAATCAGCAGTCTGAGCTGTAGGGTTGGGGGTGGGGGGGGGGGGGTTGTACTGTCAAATACTTTTTTAAAAACCCTCCGGTTCAATGTTGGGGAACATGTTTGTGATGGGAACGCTGGGTGAATAAGTGATTTTTAGCCCCCTCTGAAAAACGGCAACCTCAGAAATCGGAAGGAGAGCAGCAAAGACCAGCTGGTAGACGCAGATAGAACAAAACCTCTGGAAATACTTGATGGCCCTGGAAGGCTCAAATACACTCATCAAAGTTCTGACCTTCCACTGAATGCAAACCAGTTTGTGGGGCTTTATCTTCATAATAATAATAATCATCATCATCATCATCATTTTTGTGATAATAAGAAAAATATGATGATTCTTTGGTGAGCTAACATGCCGTCAGCATGTGTTTTGCCTCATAGTGCTTCTTTTAACGAGCTTTGAGCAGCTGGTTTGCAAATTTCTTCGACAGAACAGCAAGTGTTCCTTGTTTTGGGGTATCCTGTCGCTCCATAATAACATCTTCTTGAATAAATAAGGACTGCAGGACCCATGGGCCACCCCCACAACCTCCCATTTATCACAATATTCACTTGACGTGATGAGGGTTTATTTTTAGACACGGCACCTTTTTGGGGACATTAAATTATGTATATGTTCCATTCATTGCGCTGATGATCTCATTTCCTCACGCAGAGGGAAATAATTAGTCTCACAACAGGTAATATTACTCGCAAATTTGTCTTTTTTGTGGGGAACCTGTGCATGTATTACACTTAGCGCTTCATTGGCGATGTCGGTAGAATTTACTTTTAAGAGCCGCCGCAATACTGTTCTCATCGTAATGGAATAATTTACGCTCATGTGGCTAAATAAGGGAAATATTCTAAAGTCACTCTATCTCAGTGTGACGCAGTCCACACCACCGCAAACAATAACAACAGTAACAGACTCTCTTAAAAGAGGATTCTTATCTCCGTGAATGTAGAATATTTTCTGACTCAGCTCTCCTTTGATTGTCCACGTTGACTTCATGGAATGGTTGGTGAGGTCAAAGCTTCCGGATGTCTAATTTTTAGGCCACCGTCATTTTCAATCGTTGCTCGGGCTCCATTGTTACGACCACCCCTGACACATCTGCGTGCATGACCACAGCTCTGAGTCATGATTATGAAACAATGACATGGGCCATTGGACAGGAAAGAGAGGCAACCTGGAGGTATATGTCATGTCTGGCAGATGTTTGATGAGTCAGGCCCAGATTATTCATGCGAGTAACCATTCAGAGATCATGACAAGAATTATGATCTGAATTTCTACCAAGCAACTGTTTCTTTTTATCATATCATGCAATATCTTTTTGGTATAATTTTGAGTCCAGGTTTTAGCATCTCTCCTTCAAGTGGGATTTTGCATCCCTTGATTGATTATTCCATTTTAGAGCGGGAAGCAGGGAAGCAGTGAGGTAGCCAACTCGGTTTCCATTTGTACGCTAAAGTGATGAGGAGGTTGATGAGCTCACTTGCAGCCTCTTTTTATGTCTGCACTTAATCAACAGACAAACTGCCGTTTATTCCTCTGTTCATTTTATAATGTGATATAATTTGTCTTCATTTGAGAAACCATAAATGACATAAAGGACGGAGTGGGGCAAAACAGTATCCTTGGCTCACCAAAAGCAGATATGGCTAAACGGGGAATCTCGATAACTGTCAATCCCTGAGGAAACACACGTCAATTTTATCAAACAGTTCAAGGATCTTGGACACCACATTTAGACGTGTATCACATCCGAGACTGTAAATGTACATTCTGAGTAAACCAAATTTGCGATCACTCCAGAAAACGAGAAGCAAGTTAGTGTCATTGTCTCCTTTCATATTTAACCGTTTGGGTGTGTGAATAGAAATAAATACACAAATACCGATAAAAATAATAGCTAGAGTGCGCTAGAATAAACAATTGTCGTCAATAGACGGAACTATTGAAGAATAAATTATAGATGTGACTCAGAAAGCAAAGAAAAAAAGCTAACTTACTGTCTGGCACATATGCTTCTGGGTATATAATGTTGCCATTGTGAGTTGTTCAATAAAAAGGCTTTTAAGTATCGACAGTTGGGCTCTCTCCAAGACAGCGTTAATTATTCATGTTGTGTGTGCCTGCAATCAATGGCAGCTGCCTGACAGCGACCCGGTCCTGCTCTCATTGAATCATTCTGACACTCCGGTGACTCTTTGCGGCCATCAGATCCTTTCTCTCTCATATGCTTCCAGCTCCTTAGTCCCCCCCCCCCCCCTCCACCCCCATTATGCTCCCCCTTAGTTCTCGGGCCACCGTGCTCTGATCGACAATGTGCAAATGCCGGGTGTTTTCTTGACAAAGCTAAGTGTTAATCAAGTTTTCCTTCTGGCGCTACCCTGACTTCATAAAGCCGATGATCAGGCCCTAAGCCGGGGAGTCTGGGGTGCAGGCTAATTCATTTTCATTTCAACCTGCCGCGGAGGATCCTGCTGTTCATCCTCTTAGGCTTCAAAGAACAGAGTGGCTCATACAGGAGGATGATATGCACAAATCTCCCACCTTCATGCTCCTCGTGCAGACTTGAATTTTCATGAGGGATAAGAAGTGGGTTGACGAGTGAAGGCGGAAAAGAGCGAGCGCAAACAAATGAAAAAAAGAAAAGGCTTGTTTGGAAGGATTATCACCTGCGTCTTTACTATCCCGAGTCACAAACCCACTCAAAGGACATCTGCTTATCTCTGTGTACAGCAAACCGCTGATTAATGATATGACTAAGTCAGCACTGGGTCCCCAAACTACACGACGATAATCTAATTACGAACCTTTTCTTGTGTCAGAAGGAGACAGCGTGAACACCGATGACAACAAGCAAAAGTAGTCAAAAAGCAGAGCATCCGGCAAAAGGTCACCTGTCATGAATTATAAAAGTGTTTGCCACAAACCGCAGCCGGGGAATGATAGTGAAATAAATAATGAGTGCATGTGACGCATCTCGTGGTGCACTGAGATGATTTGCGCGTGCCGCGAGGGGACCCGAGCTTGTTGCGCCGCCACAGACCGACTTATTGAAAGCAGAATGACGAATTCCACTCTTTTAATACCACTTGTGATAATTGGCCTGGTGCTCAAAGTGCTGGGCGCAAGTGCTACACACTCCTCAGACGGCACAAATGACATGGAAACCACAGACTTGGCCCTTTCGTTCGCTCTGACATTAGAAGGCTTTGGATCAGATTAGTATCGGGGAACCGAGCAAGCCCATTAGAGTGCGTCCAGTTTCATATCCACATTTTACTGCCAAATCAAATTTTCAATCGGATCAATACTGAATAACAAGGAGAATCTCGAGTGACAACAAATCATTATGGGGGTGGGGGGGGGGGTCTTTCCGCTGGAAGAGAGCCACGTTGGGATCGTGTTCAAGAAACGGCTGGCATCCTTAGCGACCACAGCTAAAAAGCCTCGTGCCTTCGGAACTGTCTTGATTCTTCATGTTGACCAGCGATGCTCGTTTGTTTGTGGTGTTCATATCGGGAGCCCAAAGTAAACACCACACAAAGCATTATGCCACCATTCATTTCAATAAAATAAAGACAAAATCTTTATACACACACAATGGAAATGGAAGCAGAGCTCTAAAAAAACAGGGAATTTTTTTTTTAGAATATGTGGGAAAAATCTAACAATCATTACCGTAAGGGCAAAAAAAAAAAAAAAGAAAAAAGGACGCATGTATGGGAGAAAGCACAGCAAGCGGCACACATACATGTTCTCTCGCTGATTAAATTAGTCTGAAGGAGCACCATGGGATCCCAAGACAATATTTTCACTGCAATAATAAAGGGAAAGCTTGCTTATGACTCTACGCAAGTAAATATTTGGCTTGCGGTTGGCTCTATTATTCATCCCCTCAGGAATATGCTGGGACCAAACTTTTCAGCAATGAAGCGGAGAGTGCTGAAACAAATGGAAGGAAAAGAAAAACAGTCTGGGAATTTACAAGGCCTGAAGGGACTTCAGATAATAAATCAAGCAGGCCCCATTTGCATCTAGGTAGCGCTCCGGCTCAGTCACCGAAGGTTGCTTGTGCTGTGACTTGGTCCACGATTTATTTCCATCCAGGGCTGGATGATAGTCTTTGTCTTTACATAGAGCTCCCGTGCGAATAATGATTGTTGCGCAGACAAGCCGACAGACAAAAATCTATAAAATAAAATAAGATAAAGGGAGGCTATTTGTCTGTATGGCTAGGAAGGCTGCCACAATGTATGGATAAGAAAGATGCGCTTTCCAAATCCCAACATCCTTTAACAGACTGTTGTTACCGAGAAACGAAGAAATTAATAAGTGGGGCAGGGAGACATGAGAAAACGTGGGTAAGTAAACAGCTTTTATGCCCCAAATGCCTCTTGTTGTGCATTAAAAAAGCATTAAATCTGTATCGAAGAAAAGCTATGGCTTGATGACACCCTATTATGTCTTAATGCTGGACCACTGAAACTCCTTTCCACTACAGGATGTCATTTGCTTCAGCTTTGCTTCGTACAGTTTAGGAACTCCTCTCTGGATTTAGCTTCCACCACAAAAGCGGCAGTGGTTGCCTCAGCCGTGCAAGCAGACGTGTTAGCATACCATTTGGTCAAAGTATAGATAACCTTCCAATGAACTCAAACAAGAGGAATATGTTGTCCCAATGTTGAGTGCCGTTTTAGACTTCTTGTCTTGAAGAGAACTTATGCACACCCTTACATTACCACACCAAATTACTGCACTTGGAACCCCAACAAAGTGGTGAAGAATTATTTAGATAAGCTATTTTGCACCAAAATGAGCTACTCGGTGTGCACAGGGTTTATGGTCATGGTATTTCATATTGTATTACAACATGTACAAAAGAGAGTGACCAGGAGTTGCATCCTTATAAGTACCTATTATGTTTTTTTTACAACAGTCTGAGAAAGCTAAAATCAAATATTCATTTGGACTGAAGTCTGGTCCAGCAGGACTCTTAGCCGACTTTTAACCATGCTTTCAGGTCTTATCAAAGAGATACGTAACAACTAAATTCCATGAGACTGGCTGACAAATGCAGGTCAGCTCTGCTTTGTTTGGCGCGGCAAACAACATTTTAAGATGACGGTGTCCTTTAATCAATTATAATGTGTGGAAATGGATGGATGATTGGTTTTTTTTTTTTGTACTTCTTAGATGATGCCTTTGGTTACCTGTATCCATTCCTTGTTTGAGTCCTGTGCAGGCGTCCACGCATTCTCGTAGTAGTTGAGTCTGGAACGCTCCGGAGACCAGCTGGGGTTGTACTGGGACGAGGCCACGATTTGGTCGGATGTTATCTCACCCGATTCCATTCCCAAGGGGTCACTGCAATCAAAGTCTGAGAAAGGGAGTTTGGCAAAATGATGAAAAGGGGAGAGGCTAAGCGTCTTGCTGCCACACAATAGATCGAGCATATGTTTTCAGTGTCTCCCAGTTCTCTGGGGAGGAGGATGCGACATAACAGGCACTGAGTGCTGCCGTCCGGAAAAGAACTCCACATCAAGGATGCTTCAGTAAATCCTTTCTGTTTTCATTCTCCCCTGGTTTTAATGGATGCAGGTTGAAAGTGTTCTGCATTAAGAAGTAAAAATGTCTCCATAAAATATTCAGTGCAAGCTAAGTTTAAGTCTTTTTCATGCTTTAAAATGACTTTCATGCCACTTTTTTATTCCTTTTCGGGGAGGATCTGCTTCCCTCATCTGTGGGACTTTTTCCTTTTTTTTTTTCTGAACACGCCATTATTGGATTTGATTTAGTCTCTTGGGAGAATTTAGGTGAATTTACTACTTGTATCTTGGGGTTGTAAATCACAATCAAAATGACCCACCACCCAAGTTCCGAGATGGTTTATGTTGTTTTGCGTTGACACGGGGCAGCCGTTTCCAGACATGCCAGGCTCTGAGGTTACAGATTCCGCTGGGTCAGGTTGCGGTCGACTCAGCTAACCCCGGGAGGTCAGACACGCTGACACCTCGACAGGAGGCGCCATTGTAATGGCCGGCCAAAACAGAGGACCTCTCCACGTGTCACCATGGCTACATACAGTTACTAGCTTCTGCCTATTTGCGTTTCGGTACTTCCAAATTTTTCTTCATGCAAATACGTGCTCGAGCATGTTAGCATCTCAGTGTGACGAGATGAGAGAGAGATAAAAAAAAAAAAAAAAAAAAAAAAAAAAAAAAAAAAAAAAAAAAATCAAACAAACAAAAAATTCTCTGTCCGGTTTTGTCCAACTGACATTCCATCCGTTGAAAAAAAAAAAAAAAAAAATTCTCTGTCCGGTTTTGTCAAACTGACATTCCATCCATTCGGTCATGCAGCCTATTGGCTGGCAGTCACACAAAGAGACACTTGTTTGTCACCACTGGCAAAACCTGATCAGGTGAGCTGTCAAGCATCGCATAGCGTGGGATTACAGGCACCGAATGTGATAAATGTGATCTGAAGGGTTAAGAGTCTGAGAAAGGCCTTGCCTTTTGTCACCTTATCACCTTCATCAATGACTTTCAGCTATTTCCATTCAACCGCTGCTGTTACCAAGAAGCCACAGAAAAGGGAGGCTTGTCTAGGCCCATCGCATCAAGATAATAAAGTCAGATGTTCTACCATATCGTCCATATGAAAAAGTCAATCTGTAATCTGTCAAATTTAGATTTGTGATTGGAGCAACTCAAATAGCTTGGGGGGGAAAGCTGCAAAGAGTGACATCAGGACAACATTCTAATGGTTGTAGTGTGTGTGTCTCCCCTCAGGGTGAGACTAAACCCTTTGGAGATTATTAGTAGATTTGTTGAATGTCAGACATCTCCTGTGCTAGTCAAAGGCACACTTTGTGTGTGTGCGTGTGTGTGTAAAGGGTGGTCTTTAGCCTCTGGACAGATTTATGACTCCTGACTGCCCTGTCTTTCTTAATGAAATGTTTAGTTGGAGCGTTTTTGCACAATGGGGTCGGAAGGTCACACCCAGTGACTGATGCCCCATGTTAAAACATCAGACGTGTGTGTGTGTGTGTGTGTGTGTGTGTGTGTGTGTGTGTGTCTACGAAGTGGAGAATCCACATTTTGGGTCACGTCTTGGCCTGCTGCGTGTTAATTTATTACTTGTAAAACGCATTCCACAAATAAAGAAAAACGAGGTGTTTATTGAAAAAAGAAAAAAGGTTGTTAATTAAGTCTCTGTCAAATAATGGACCAGCTGCATCGTCAGTGGCTGCTTTATTTTTGTAAGTTTCCTTTGGCAGTTAGTTTTCTGGAACTGCAATCGATGAGATTCCTAATTGTGCCTGTGCTTCTGTGGCTTCTGACATCCGGGTGTTTCCTTTTTTTTCTACGTGTGTTTATGCCAACTCACCCTCTGGAACGGTCCTTTCGATGACCGTGAAGTTGGCAGAAAAACCCTCCTTGGCAATGGCACTGTCTGTGTTGATTGTAAGTGCCAGGATGCCGGTGTAAGAGATGATTCTTCCTGGTGTGTTCTGTCCACAGTACCGCCCAATGTATGGTCCAACTAAAGGGAGAAATTAATGGGGAAGCTTCAGGCAAAGACTGGACTGGAGCTCAACTGTCTTATTTGTTCACCACAGTCATGTCACAAAAATCATTTTCAGTGAGCCCAGTGACAAAATCGCAGTGTTTTGCCAGCAGTCATTGTGAGGTAAACCCTGTACTCCTTGGCTATCTTTAACTAATGGACCATAAGACATCCTCAGAACCGCTGAACGCATTGTATTTTAGTTTAAGAAAATACATAAGTAACCAAAATGCTTGAATGTAAACCAACGTTCTCTGAGTGGGGCTCAGTCCACGCCGTTTCCTGCCACCAACAGGTGGTAGAGACTTTAAAACCAGCAGCTCAAATTTTGATCGTCCTGTTCCCGTTTAGTCATTACAACAGGCTTCATTTCCATCAGCTAAAGTTATTATCCATGAAGAAGGTTTACTCTCTCCTTCCAAGATTGGTGACATCACAGCGCCTTTATTCGAATCACAACATGTGATCAAGCATAGTGAGGTGAGGTTCCTGTGATCGCTGTTTATTTGCTGGCTGGAAAATACATCACACCTTGCCGATCAGGCAACCCTTTTCTGAATGCTGTTAGCGCATAAGGTGAACCAAAAAAAAAAAAAAAACAACGTCCGATTCATTTTTGCGAAGGAGGACCAACAAATTCAGACTGGGCGGACACAACAAAAAAGGAAGTGTATAAGACAAAGCAATGAAGCCTCACCAAGCAGAGTGAGAAGAATGGACAGCATAGAGGCGAGAATGTTAGCAGTAGAGGGAGGCGATGGCAAACGCGATGACCTTGCCCCGTGCGCTGTGATCCGTGCACCTTTGTTGGAATGCACCGGTATTGCTGTGCTGAGACCTGTGGCTTATCTATGATTACGAATGCTGTGATCAGTGGCGAGTGTCAGTTCAACCCCCCTGCAGCCGGCTGTCATCCCAACACGCCCCTCCCTATCTGATGGACAAAAGGCAAAGGCCAGGCCCAAGGGATTTTAGGGAGCACACCGTGACGGCCCAGATTCATCTTCATAACTGCCTGCATACGCATATAGCTAAAAAGTTTAAAATTTGTCACAAATGACACAAACAAAAAAATAAGCGCTACAATCCAAGTACATTTACTCCCGAGGGCTGTGAAGAGAAAAGCTCACCTCCAGGAAAGCCATCCCAGATTTCCAGCCGGTCGTAACGGCAGAACACACCGGTTGGAGGTGTTGGGTCGGGTTCCAGCTCAAAGCTCTCGAATTCCAAGATAATTTCTGACATCCTCGGGGCAAATATCATAAAAGTACAGTCCAGGTTGTTGGGGTACTTTTCTGGAAAGCCTGGTGATTTGATGACACCGCTATTGGAGGTGAAATTCCGAGAGCATTCGGGACCTGCAAGAAAGAACGGGAAGAAATGCTTCATGGTCAATTACAAATTCAGTCAAGGAGATTGGTATTTGCTCATTGATTGTTATTTTGTGGTAAATTAGAAAGAAGCAGAACCACATCAATATTCCAACTCGAAGCCACGATTTGACAAAGCTTCATGTCAAAATATTTCGTCACAGTTGAAAGTGCTTAATGTCTGACCATTGACACATATCCCGCATGAGCCTTGGTTGAGCATGAAATGAAGTTCAGAAATCAGCAGCAAGCAAAAAAGGCACTGACAGCCACAGGAAACTTTTGAAGGAGTGACAGATGAAGTTAGAAGGGAAAATTTTCTCAGCGGAGGCGCTAATGCAAATTCTCAATGACCCTGCTTCACACAAGCACACAGTCATGTGTCATCCAGACCAATCATTTGGAGCTTTTAGTGGCAGAAATGTGCCCAGGATAACATCATTTTCCCACTAGTCTGACAGCCTGCATGATGGCTGCAGAAGGGGTTGACCAAAAACATAATTGCAAGGATTTTTTTTCGGGGGGGCGGTGGCTCGATAAAAACCAGCAGGCTACATTTGCCGCAGCTGAAGAGAATGCGGTAAACTGCTTTTTCCTCTCAGGCATCACGCTGGGCCACAAATTCCGTCCATCAGTCCCGCTTCAGCCTGTCCACTCATTGGGAAATTAAAGGGAGAACCATGTCGATTTGCTCTTCATTGAAGTTGAAAGCCCCGATGAGGAGCATTTTAGAGGGCTGACATTTCGAGCAGCAGTGAAAGTGTGCCCACTTGAAAACAGTGGGTGACAATAATTTCACAGATTTGGGGACTAGAATAATAGAAATACTTTGTGTAAATTGTAAAGCACATCGTCGTTGAGCTGTTAGCTACTTCCAGATGCTTATCAAAAGCCCATTTGCAGCCATTTACAGCCATCACTTTATATTAATCACAGTAGTAAAAAAAAAAAAAAAACCACCGTTTATGGGAACCTTAGTGGTTGTGAGCTTGCTGTTGTGTGGCTAACATGCCCCCCAAAAGAGGGAAAGCACAAAAATTCCACCCGGGATGTTTTGTATTGTTGTCTGCTTGATAGTACAGTCGCTCTTTCCTGCGACACCATCAGTCCAGAGAGCCGTGATGACTGGCAGCATCACAGGAAATGTATATCCTGTTGTCAGCCGAGTCAACGCTCCCTCCTCCCAACTGACTCAGCGTCTGCTTGTTTTATCACCCAAGATGTTTGTATCTCTCCTGGCGGAATTCACCCGCGGGGTCAAAATAAGCAACAGAAAGGGAATTTGTGAGGACTGACTCAGGCAGAGCAACACGCACACACAGATGTGTCATCACATCGGAGACAAAGCAGACAGTTTGGCCACAGTAGTCCTACTGCTGCTTTTAAATAAACTGCACTTTATGACAGGAAATAAGAAGAAAAGAAGTAATGCTGGGTGACAACCTCCAACCCAACCAGAGGTCTACAACATTTATTGCTTGCAGTAATGGATTCTTTTAGCTTCCCATTGAAGAAAGCCGTCTGTGCTGGGTAGGGGAGTAAACAAATGTCACTCAGGCCCATTCTCTGAGTGATTAGAATTTGTTGACACACACACACAAAAAAAAAGACAAATATGCCTGTCAAATGCTATTTGATTGTCGTCAGATTTCAGACCCTGCCAGACTTCAAGATAACAAATAATTATTGATGTGTTTAAAGTCACACACTAATGTTCTCAATTGCTCCCTGAGGGGTAAAAAAAACGCGACGTATTGTCAATCTGTAGAAACATAAGTGATATGGCGGATACACTTGTGGAGAGTCATCACAAAACAAAGCAAAAGAAAAAAAACTGTATTGTAAAATGTATAATATAAGCTTAATGAACAACCTTGGGGCTGTTTGACTTGAGGCAATATGTATGATATGCCATTATAATACAATATACTAATATCATGATCTGTATTCCCTGTTTAGCAGTATATGTGTGTTACAATAAAGATTGTGACTACATGACCAAATATGGCTCTTTTGCCTGAAATGGCTGGCTTCGCATTCTATAATGAGGCAGTAATTCGACTGTTCTCGCTGTCCCATTTGCAGACAATGAGCACAGCGTTTTTACTCCCATGAAAAAAAGAGCGTAACATTCCATGGGACCTTCTTACGTCTGTGTTTAGTTTACACAGAGCTGCAAGGCGTATCGTCAGACAGTGGAAAAAGTGGAAAAGAGGCAGCTGTCTTTTTGTTCTTCTTTGTTTCCATTAGTTTGTCTCTCGTGTTCCTTGGTCACTCGTTAATAACATCACGAGGGCATTGTGAGCTGCTAAGTCAAAGAAAACGGGTTACCGTCTATTCGGTTCTCTGCCTGACCATTAGCCTAGTTCCCGACCCCCTGGAACCGTTTCCCTTCTATCATCATTTTGTTCGGACCCTCCTACAGTCTCTCACACTAACCAGGATGGGAAATGAACTCACATGAGCTTTAACATATTTTGGTTCTGACACAGCATTTAAAATGCCTTAAAGCATCTTTGCCGTGTCTGCTATGTCACCCCTGCCTGGTCCGATAAAATGGGGGATGACGCTGCTGAATGGGGAAGGGGCTTGCGCTAAATAGCTGCGGTCTCCCAAACGGTCTTTGATATATTTATATATTTCCACGAAGCAAGCGTCTCTTTGTGTGCGCATGATGACAGCATGTCTCTGTGCCAGATGTGACCTGTGGCATTTGGGCGTGTCGTCCGTGAAAGCTACGTTTGCTATATTTGCCCCCTCTGAGCCCCACCCGAGAGACACACACATGCACCCACCTTGAGTGTGTTTTTACAGGTGCGTGCAAGTAAAAGCACCCCGACTGCCAATGGGTAATAAAGCGGGAATTTGCAATCAGGTCTATTTTATTGTTGAAAGATAGGATTTTTGTCAGACAGGCCTGCAGCGGACTTAGTCATGCTTCTGAGTAATAGCAACGATGAGCTTGAATGTGGTTGGGGGGGGGGGTGTGGGGGTTGGTCTTCAATGGCAGTATCGAAGCCACCTCGCCCACTTGAATGGGCCCGCAGCCAGCCTTGATGTGGCTCTATGCAAACTGCCAAGCTGTTAAAGGAAAACATATGTCGAGCCAGCATGCTCACATTTCAGAAACACTTGCAGATTTAAGGAGATTTGATCTAAAACACTTTGTCTCATAAAGGAGGAACATGATTTTGCAACGCATAAATCATTGAAACGATAAAAACCTTATTTTTGTTTGCCTTTTTTGGGTTGGTTCAAGTGAGTGCAGCCTCGTTTCGACAGAGCCGTCTATTTCCTTTGATAGTTAACTTGGGGCTTGTTTTACAAGGGATAGTTACGTAACGCTGAATATTTACCATCAATCTAGTGTAATATGTTTAATATACTTTAGGCTTAAACACACTCCAGTGGATGCTTAAAGGGAAAGTCAAGTAACGCATTTAAGAGGTCAGCTCACAAACATCACATGACCAAACCCAGAAAACAGGTGGGCCGTGACGGTCATTACCTGAGCCAGGTGAAATCATTTTCAGTCGACAGCGACTAGCAAAATGGCCGCACCCTGAGATTAATTTTTCTGATTTCTCTCACTCTTATTCAGCAAACAGAATATGAATCAGAATCCCGTGTTTAAACTAGTGGAGACACAAAGACAATTTTATTGCAAAGAAATGTTTTCAACGACACTTCCCCTCAAATCGCACGACATTGTTGAATAATAATGACTTGGAAACAGCTTTCCGGTCCTGCCATTATCCATCCTCTTAATTTCTCGCAAGTCTATTACTTACTGCAGATTCCATCAGGAAACACAAATCTAATCAGCTCACCTTCATTTCTGTTTGTCAGACGAAGATTATTTAACTTCCTCTACCATGTGGCACTTCCTTTCTGTTTCCAGTGGAGTGTGCCTGCCAATTTACAGGCTATAAACTAAATAGCCCGTGCTAATTAAGGTGGTTGGATTGGATGAGAGGCGGACGAGGAACCGACCAGAGAGCACTGCGAAACAACCTGCTTTCTTCCAATTTCGACACTCGACAGCCTCCCCGTGATGAAGGCCAGGTGTGCCGGTGTTTGTATACTTGAGGTATTTGTGAACATGTATTTACATCGACTATAGTTGGGCTACAGCAGCTCATGTAAACATTTCTGTATAGCTTGGCACGTGATCCTCAAGTGAAGTGTGTTTACATATTTTTCTTTTGAGGGTATGTTTAGCTTCACTCTTTGGTTGCGTTAAAAGCGTGACAAAAGGCGGTGCCAGTCCCGGGGCTTGACATTGCGTGATCACGGGCCTTTAATCATTGTAATAAACGCCCTGCATTCTTTGTATGCGACTTTCTTGGCACGCATAAGTTGGCAATTCCTTCATTATCAGATCATCTGTGCATCATCATTAACGTTACATGTGTTTGCCAACACAATGTTTTCCCAGCTAATGCTCCGCTTGTTGATAAGACGTCCTAATCAGCTAGCTTTGTATCCCTCGCTCTGCTTGGCTCTCTGTCTCCGTCAAAGGAACCGCACACTTAATTGATCTCGGGGCCTCATTCTTGGCTCCCCTGCACCGCAGTAGTCAAAACATGGAGTCTATTCATAGCATAATGAGGGTTTTGGTCAACTATCTGGGGCAGGCCCAACAGATCCAGCAGTTGGTGCCGCCCAGTGAGTGATGGAAAGTGTTATCTTCTCTTCAAAAATTATTTGTCAGTGCAATTCCCCTCTGGAATTGTTCATCTGGCTCTCGCTGTGGAGACTCATTGATGGAATAGTCCTCATGTGTCCTCAACTCCCTAAGTACGTGTTCTGTTGTTACATCACCGTCACCACCAGGCCCCTTATACACTTCAAATTCAAATCTATGATGATAGATGGGTCTGGAAAATACCACGCTAATCAACGGAAGAATGTTGCGGATTTTACTGGTCTATCAAGGGGGGATCAGGCTGTGTGTGCGCGGATGAGCTTCCATTTGGTGGGGTGGAGTGTCACTTTGATCTTGTAAATGGACCTACACTCCACCAGCTGCGTTGAAGGGGGGATCAGGCTGTGTGTGCGCGGATGAGCTTCCATTTGGTGGGGTGGAGTGTCACTTTGATCTTGTAAATGGACCTACACTCCACCAGCTGCGTTGCTGTGGTGGCGACACACAAACATGCACGCACACACGCACACGCACACGCACACGCACCTTGATCTTAGCCTCCAACCGTCTTTTCCATGGTGGGTAACGT
>NW_017805352.1:308014-332054 GCF_001891065.2 Hippocampus comes | reverse complement strand
GTCACTATTTCAGTGCATTTTTTTTTTACCTTTGCTTCCTAAAATAGAGCCACTGGTAGCGTGAAATGTGACTTTGCTACAGCTGGCATGGGATCGATTCCCACTTAATGCCCCATTCGCAACCGCCCTAAGGGAAAGTCAAGTAACGCATTTAAGAGGTCAGCTCACAAACATCACATGACCAAACCCAGAAAACAGGTGGGCCGTGACGGTCATTACCTGAGCCAGGTGAAATCATTTTCAGTCGACAGCGACTAGCAAAATGGCCGCACCCTGAGATTAATTTTTCTGATTTCTCTCACTCTTATTCAGCAAACAGAATATGAATCAGAATCCCGTGTTTAAACTAGTGGAGACACAAAGACAATTTTATTGCAAAGAAATGTTTTCAACGACACTTCCCCTCAAATCGCACGACATTGTTGAATAATAATGACTTGGAAACAGCTTTCCGGTCCTGCCATTATCCATCCTCTTAATTTCTCGCAAGTCTATTACTTACTGCAGATTCCATCAGGAAACACAAATCTAATCAGCTCACCTTCATTTCTGTTTGTCAGACGAAGATTATTTAACTTCCTCTACCATGTGGCACTTCCTTTCTGTTTCCAGTGGAGTGTGCCTGCCAATTTACAGGCTATAAACTAAATAGCCCGTGCTAATTAAGGTGGTTGGATTGGATGAGAGGCGGACGAGGAACCGACCAGAGAGCACTGCGAAACAACCTGCTTTCTTCCAATTTCGACACTCGACAGCCTCCCCGTGATGAAGGCCAGGTGTGCCGGTGTTTGTATACTTGAGGTATTTGTGAACATGTATTTACATAGACTATAGTTGGGCTACAGCAGCTCATGTAAACATTTCTGTATAGCTTGGCACGTGATCCTCAAGTGAAGTGTGTTTACATATTTTTCTTTGAGGGTATGTTTAGCTTCACTCTTTGGCTGCGTTAAAAGCGTGACCAAAGGCGGTGCCAGTCCCGGGGCTTGACATTGCGTGATCACGGGCCTTTAATCATTGTAATAAACGCCCTGCATTCTTTGTATGCGACTTTCTTGGCACGCATAAGTTGGCAATTCCTTCATTATCAGATCATCTGTGCATCATCATTAACGTTACATGTGTTTGCCAACACAATGTTTTCCCAGCTAATGCTCCGCTTGTTGATAAGACGTCCTAATCAGCTAGCTTTGTATCCC
The DNA here is from genome assembly GCF_001891065.2 of Hippocampus comes. Classification (NCBI taxonomy): domain Eukaryota; kingdom Metazoa; phylum Chordata; class Actinopteri; order Syngnathiformes; family Syngnathidae; genus Hippocampus; species Hippocampus comes. The sequence goes on along the minus strand of NW_017805352.1, from coordinate 330,855 downwards.
TCGCTCTGCTTGGCTCTCTGTCTCCGTCAAAGGAACCGCACACTTAATTGATCTCGGGGCCTCATTCTTGGCTCCCCTGCACCGCAGTAGTCAAAACATGGAGTCTATTCATAGCATAATGAGGGTTTTGGTCAACTATCTGGGGCAGGCCCAACAGATCCAGCAGTTGGTGCCGCCCAGTGAGTGATGGAAAGTGTTATCTTCTCTTCAAAAATTATTTGTCAGTGCAATTCCCCTCTGGAATTGTTCATCTGGCTCTCGCTGTGGAGACTCATTGATGGAATAGTCCTCATGTGTCCTCAACTCCCTAAGTACGTGTTCTGTTGTTACATCACCGTCACCACCAGGCCCCTTATACACTTCAAATTCAAATCTATGATGATAGATGGGTCTGGAAAATACCACGCTAATCAACGGAAGAATGTTGCGGATTTTACTGGTCTATCAAGGGGGGATCAGGCTGTGTGTGCGCGGATGAGCTTCCATTTGGTGGGGTGGAGTGTCACTTTGATCTTGTAAATGGACCTACACTCCACCAGCTGCGTTGCTGTGGTGGCGACACACAAATATGCACGCACACACGCACACGCACACGCACACGCACACGCACACACACGCGCACACACACACACACACACACACACACGTCAAGATTGAAATGAAGATGGGGATCTTGCCAAACGTTCATCATGTCTTTGAGGTCAGTGGGGGCTGTCACATAAACTTGTGCTCCGGTTAATTAATCCAAGTGGACTGTGCATGGTAGTCACTTGCAGATGTGTTTCAAATCTCCTCCCTCTTTAAAACAGAGGAGCAGCAGCCCCCCCCCCCCCCCCATGTTGCATCTGGGTATCTGTCACTATTTCAGTGCATTTTTTTTTTAACTTTGCTTCCTAAAATAGAGCCACTGGTAGCGTGAAATGTGACTTTGCTACAGCTGGCATGGGATCGATTCCCACTTAATGCCCCATTCGCAACCGCCCTGCAATTGACTGGCAACCGCTGCAGGGCGGAGGCCGCCTTTTTGCCCAAAGTCAATTGAGATAGACTCCAGCCCCTGTCGTGACCACAAAAATAATTGAAGAGATCTATCTTGAAAATGGTTCAAATAATTGGTAAGGGCTCCTTTGCCGAGAAAATAAAAACAAAACGCTGAAGTTCAGACAAATGAAATAATGCCCTTAGCCCATCTGTAATATTTCACATCGGATAAATAGCACAGCCATTGTGGAACACATGGGTCTGTGAATCATTGGTTTGGAATGCGGCATATTGCACGCCATATTGCAAACATGTCATTTCGATGCTTTGCTGCCTCGCTGCATCACAAACAAAGCATGAAATTAGAAAGAGAAACTCAGAGATCCTACGGCGCTCCAACCGATAAATATTTTGAAGCTTCTCTAATTACAAGTTTCTCTTCATCTGTGGAACCGTGATTTTTTTTTCTGAACAATCTCCTTCACCAGATCCTTTCAATTTTGCCTAAAATGATAAAAAAAATGTGACATGCAAGGTTGTGATACTCTCTGTTGCTCCTGCCAACCTGTCTTGTAGATCTCATATCGTATGGAGAAACCTGCTCCATGGGTCTCGTAGTCGGAAACAAACTTGATGAAGAGCTGGTGTCCCGAGGAGACGACGGGAGAGGGGGCGATCTTGCCACAGTACTTGCCCACCAACTGACCACTTTCGTCCACGCCGTCTCGCACTTCCACGTAATCGTACCTGAGTGAAAGATAAGAGAGGCGCTGTCAACTATGAGCGACAGGACACACTGGAAAAGTTTAGGGTGAACATTTACATTGATTTTTTTTTTTGTTTAGTTTTTTTTTTTTTTGCAAATGCACACTAATGAGGCTGAGGAGGTGTCTATATTATCATAATATCCTTTCATTATATGCTACACACCCACACAAACACCGCTGATGTATTGTCTTCCCTGTGCGGTGAACCTGAGGAGCAGGTGCAAAATCTATTATACACGCACACGCGAAAATTACATGCCGATGGAATTTAGATCTCCAGCACCAGAGGGGAAACGGCAGACTAATTGAGTCAGAACTGGATTTAGAAGCAGATAAGCTTTGAAATCGGACTCTGGGAAAAGGAGACGTGATGAACACAGGGACACGCACACACACACACGATATAAGTTATGCAAAAGTCAGCACACACACACACACACACACACACACGATATAAGTTATGCAAACGTCGACCCAGATCATCCAAGGTGGGCCAAACAGCCTGCGGTTGTTAATGTGCATGCTTGTTATTATTCTTGCCTGGGAAATATTTATTTAATAGTCATTTGAGAGAGGCTCAAGTATACCCAAGACCCAAGTGAAGTCAAGCGGTAGAGAAGATGGATCGATGGATGCTGCACATTTTTTTTTTTTATTGGAGAATTACTTGGCAGTCATGAAGGCATATACTGAATGGCAGGTGTGTGGAAACGTTCTCGCCCTTTCCGTCTTCTTACAAAATACGCCGCTTCTGGGCACAGGGACTTCTTTTCTTTTGCTTGACGAACAAACTACTGTCAAAACAACGTGCCTTGATTCCAAATGTCCTGAAATGAAAGGGTCTGCTTTAAGAAAAAAAAAAGATTTAGTTCGGGGTGGGATAATTCCCTCAAGTGGGAACAGACTTGTCCCCATATGCACCCTTTGTTGTCCCCCTTTTCACAAATGGAGTTGTTAAGATTCGCAAATTCAGTTACTTGTTTTGTCACGTTAGGGGTGATCGGGTTCCACTCTGTCGTTTCACGGTCCTGATCAGAAATATTGCAGCTATTTCCAGAAACTGTAGATTGTACAATTGGAAGGCAGTGCTTGAAATTCCATCCACATAAACAACGAAAAAAGAGCCGACGTAAAGCTTTCAACATGCATAGCAATTCCCCACTTGTTTGTGACTCTCTTGGGGTGATTTACAACTTACAAGGCAGGAGATCGATTTTCTTTTTCAAAAAGCTCCACTCTATTTCCTTGAGCTGGAATATAACGTCCCCTGGGACAAAATATGTTCCTCAACAGTCAACATCAAGTACGGCTACTGATATGCAAATATAAGAGTCATATCAACAAATAAATATATTTAGGATTTCTTGCCCAATTTTTTTTTTCCTGTTTCCTGCTCTTTGTTTCCCACCAGCTGTGGAAACGGCTTCGCTCGCGCAACTACAAGCAGAACGACTTTTTTTTTCAGGTTGTTATCAAGTGCAACGCAATAAAAAGATTGCTCGGCTCACGTGGTGTTTACAATGTTATTCTCCCAGTTCCGTGGTTAAAAGGTGAGGGAATTTCCCTTTTAAGAATCCCCGAAACTAAACAAGTTGTTTTTTTTTTTTTTTGGTGAATGATGCTTGTTACTTTCTCAGATGCAGGTGCGACGAGTTCATTTCAGTTTTGCTGGTTTGCTGGAAAAATCAAAACCCCAAATCTTTTGAACCGATTATTCTTTGCCATGCTTCATCAATGGAGAAAAGATCCAGGCTGAGATGCATTGCATACTTTTATGCCACACGCTTGGACATGAATGGAGACATAACCATGAAAATGTTTGGATTTAGCCTGTTTGAAAAGTCTCTCTTTTCACCATCCAAATTAGCTCGTCACACCTCCAGGAAAAGATGTTTATTGCATTTTTAGGCTGCCGCATCCTGTTTCATCACCAGTTCAGATGGCCCTGGGACAAAAGCGACACAATGGGCATCGAGCGAGAATAGATTTTAAAAAAAAATTTGGGGTCATGCTTGCTCCACTGTGTGTGCGTCATGCCAAAAAGAGACAACGAAATGCCTTTATTGGTCCTTGATGAGTGGAGTGTCAGCCAGAGCTCCAGTAGTTCTGCATCAGTGACTCCACACTCTCTGTGCTAATGCAAATCCATTTAGACTCTTATCATCTGGAAGGCATTATAGTAAAATTGCTTGGTGGGGCAGTTTAACACCTCTGAAAAGCCTCTCCCGTCTATTCTCGTGCCGATTACACCTGTGAGGGTTGATTTCAAAATTTAAGAGTCTTTAGAAATGACAGAGGTCATGTATCAGTCTCTTATCTATCATCGTAAAGGAAACACAGCCTGGTTTGAAGTCCCCAAAGGCCCCTCAGTTTCAGGGTTAGCTTGTCATTAATGCCCGAAGCTGTCAAGTTCAAGTTGGATTCTGCCTCTCAGGGCCTTTGTGGTGTCATGTAGCGTCATATCACAGCGTTGAATGTTGTTCTTATGCCTCACGACAATATAATTACCGGGGAACATTGCACCTATTTATTTGTCTTGTCTGCTCTGGAGCTGCACACACACACAGGCACACACACGCGCATACACGGACTCACAGTGCTAATCGTGAAAATGGTTTGTCAATCCAATGGGGAAATTAAAATGAAAAAAGAGGGGGTGTTCGGAGGGGAAAGGGGTTGAAAGTAATTCTGCACAACCTTCGCTTCACCGACTCAAATGTATTAGCCTGGCGTCTTTCTCCAGGCACGCAGCGAAAGCAATTGGCTAGCACTGGACAAGAACATTAGTAGCTTCTCGCAAAGCCGAAAAGGAGGCAACAAGCCTCTCAGCCTGACAATCGAACATTTATTTTGCCTGCGGTTTTCCCATGGAAATAGTCGGTCGACAGGTTGGCTATAAATGCTGACTTGATGTGCTTTTTTGAAGGCAACATTTGGAGGCTTCTGAAAACAGGCGAGATTTCTTCATCAGCCTGAAAAAGCTCAAACATCCTACCAAGTCAAATCGCAGCTGCGTTGAAGAGCAAGCGCCACGTCTCTGACATTTCTCTCCCTGCAGCTGTCCGACAATAAAGGCTGCTGTATGAAAACATGTCACCTACAACGTGTTCAAACATCTCAGGGTAAGGCTGAGGGGGGAAAGAGCCCCGGCAACTGATTTGCAGGTCTGGGAGGCCCCGGTGGACTTAAAAAGGAAAATTAGCTTTTGTCAGCTGTCAGGAAAGTTGGGCCCACATTCTTACAAGCTGTCACTGGGGGCACAGTCACAACATCATTAACGGCTGTACAAGATGATCGCGGTGAGGTGCTTTTTCCATGTTTTGATCCTGGCTCAAAGAAAATGCTCTTTCTTCTGAACTTTCCCCTCCATGTAAATCTCTTTAGAAATGACAGAGGTCATGTATCAGTCTCTTATCTATAATCGTAAAGGAAACACAGCCTGGTTTGAAGTCCCCAAAGGCCCCTCAGTTTCAGGGTTAGCTTGTCATTAATGCCCGAAGCTGTCAAGTTCAAGTTGGATTCTGCCTCTCAGGGCCTTTGTGGTGTCATGTAGCGTCATATCACAGCGTTGAATGTTGTTCTTATGCCTCACGACAATATAATTACCGGGGAACATTGCACCTATTTATTTGTCTTGTCTGCTCTGGAGCTGCACACACACACAGGCACACACACGCGCATACACGGACTCACAGTGCTAATCGTGAAAATGGTTTGTCAATCCAATGGGGAAATTAAAATGAAAAAAGAGGGGGTGTTCGGAGGGGAAAGGGGTTGAAAGTAATTCTGCACAACCTTCGCTTCACCGACTCAAATGTATTAGCCTGGCGTCTTTCTCCAGGCACGCAGCGAAAGCAATTGGCTAGCACTGGACAAGAACATTAGTAGCTTCTCGCAAAGCCGAAAAGGAGGCAACAAGCCTCTCAGCCTGACAATCGAACATTTATTTTGCCTGCGGTTTTCCCATGGAAATAGTCGGTCGACAGGTTGGCTATAAATGCTGACTTGATGTGCTTTTTTGAAGGCAACATTTGGAGGCTTCTGAAAACAGGCGAGATTTCTTCATCAGCCTGAAAAAGCTCAAACATCCTACCAAGTCAAATCGCAGCTGCGTTGAAGAGCAAGCGCCACGTCTCTGACATTTCTCTCCCTGCAGCTGTCCGACAATAAAGGCTGCTGTATGAAAACATGTCACCTACAACGTGTTCAAACATCTCAGGGTAAGGCTGAGGGGGGAAAGAGCCCCGGCAACTGATTTGCAGGTCTGGGAGGCCCCGGTGGACTTAAAAAGGAAAATTAGCTTTTGTCAGCTGTCAGGAAAGTTGGGCCCACATTCTTACAAGCTGTCACTGGGGGCACAGTCACAACATCATTAACGGCTGTACAAGATGATCGCGGTGAGGTGCTTTTTCCATGTTTTGATCCTGGCTCAAAGAAAATGCTCTTTCTTCTGAACTTTCCCCTCCATGTAAATCTGTTTCACATATGACATTCGTTCCCCTTCATCCGAAAATTGACCTCCACTCTATTTCCTTGAGCTGGAATATAACGTCCCCTGGGACAAAATATGTTCCTCAACAGTCAACATCAAGTACGGCTACTGATATGCAAATATAAGAGTCATATCAACAAATAAATATATTTAGGATTTCTTGCCCAATACAGGGGAAGAAGCACTGCTGTGTGCCCACACGGTAATCTGCCCACCAAATCAATGCTGAAGTATTCGGATGTGGAAAGCAACACAGCAAGTTCAAACACCCTCCAATCAGAGCTGGTGTATTTTCAGAAGTGGTTACTTGTCAGCGAGGGAAGAAGGGCGTGATTGCGTCTCTCACCATTCCATTGCCACAGGGATGGTTGGAAAGATAAGAAAGGATCAAATTCTCAGCCCTCAAAAGCGCAGATGCAGCCGTCATCGAGAGGTCCTCTTTGGATTTGACACCCCCAATATGGCCGCACTCGCCTGGGACACATTTTTGGCTGCCAGTGTTTCTGCTTTTGCGACCTTCGCAAATTCCTAAACAGCAATTATCATTACCACTGATGCAAGTGGCCAGGCACCATCTATTTGTTTTCCAAATGACAATGCCATGTGATCTGTAGACAACAACAATCACATTAATGAATCGGGCTATTAAGACTCCATTATGACATCTATGCCCTTCGAATACAATATGCAGAATAATACGTCATTAAAATATATGAGGCCATTCTGAGGAGGGAAGTTTGTTTGCTTCAAAGGTGCTTTTTATATTTTTCTCGCCTTGGTGTGGGTTAACAATGGAAGTGGGTTGTGGACTCTCACTATTCTACCCGCCGTGGATTAAAAGCATGTGCTCTTGTGAGGTCTATAACAAGTATAGTCAGAATTGTGATGTTTTTCATCAAGTTTTGTTTTCTGTTGTCACAAATTTAAGAACATCAAATTCAATGCAACAAAGCTAGACTAAAATGTACACATTTTTAATCCATTTTGCTGTTGAAAGTGTGCTTTGGGAAATAAATTGCATCACTCGTGGACCGTTAAATCAAAATTTGAAAGTATACTTTGGCAAATGTTTGCGCAAAAAAAAGAGAGAGTGAGAGCGAGAGAGCGAGAGAGAGAAGCCCCTCATTTCTGCAGCCCATTACAGACGGGAATAGCTCCCATTTGTCCCACCTTGACATTTGAAAGGATCTCTGATTGCAAAGGAGAGAGGAGCAGGCAGAGGTGAGCAAAGAGAAAGTTCTCCTCAGGGGTCGGCGACGTGACCCAGATGATCCGCCGTTACGGCGGCGATGAGAGGGCAAGGGTAAAACCAACAGGGCAAAAGAAGGGCGCCAAGCGGCACAGAGAGGCAATTATGTGCTCTACGTCTCTTGTTAAACAGGTTTCGTCCCTCTTGCCTTCGTCTTGTCACACGGTTACATGAGTATTTACGCCGGTGTGATGATCACATTTTAATGAGATCATTTGCATGAGGAACGATGCAAGATTATCATAAAAAAAATAAAATAAAAATTAAACAAACGTGGCCCTCCACATTCGCTAGGGATTTAGGATACATACAGCAGCTAGTGCACGCTTGGAAAAAGGAAGCATCGGAGATACAGTACTCAACTTAAATGAACCCGCTAATCTGCCCTGCAACAGAAATCACAGAAGATGAGGAAAAAGTAAACGATCTGCGCATCAGATCAACCATCTGAGACTTTATGCTTGTACAAGCGAGCGACGCCGGGCGGTAATGAGCCGCAAGGAGCCGGACGACATTCAAAGTGGGCCGGAGATGCGAGAGAGGAGGCGAGGGTGGGGAGGAGGCGAGTTGAAACTGAGGTCAACCCGAGGTAAAAGCCGTCGGGTGCTGTTCCAATCGCGCTCGGCTGTCACAATGGGCAGGGAGGAGGAAAAAAAGAGTCGCGTTGTGGGTGGGTTTGGCTCTGTTAGAAGGAAAACGACTTTCTGTGCGAGTAGACTGTGTTTGTACTCTGAGAAAAAAGTCTTGTATGGTATTGTCCTCGATGTACACAGTCGGTACAATTCCACTCTATTTCCTTGAGCTGGAATATAACGTCCCTTGGGACAAAATATGCTCCTCAACGGTCAACATCAGGTACGGCTACTGAGATGCAAATATAAGAGTCATATCAACAAATATATATATATTTAGGATTTCTTGCCCATTACAGGGGAAGAAGCACTGCTGTGTGCCCACACGGTAATCTGCCCACCAAATCAATGCTGAAGTTGATGAAAAAGAAAGAGCCACTTAAGTGAGGCGAGATCACGCAAAGAGCAAACAAAGTGAGAGATTGTAAGTGGCTCCAACTCAATCAAAGCGCAGCAGGCGAGCGCCCCATCAATCACTGTCTGCTTGTCCTGTGGCCGCGTCACGCCACCTTGAGTGGTGGACAACCACCAGCAACTTGAAGCCCGCTGTGTGAAATCACCGTCACCGAAAAATGACCCTGGGGATCTGGGGCTTTCTGGCGCAACTTCCTTCCTAACAATTCTTGCCCACTGCAAACAAACTCTGTTTCACTCAGAGGCCCTCATGGGATCGACTTCATTCTTTGAATAAAGCATCCTGGAGTTGTTGAGAGCCCTTTACTGTGACCTGTGTGGATCTGTTTAAGCACACGGCAACAAACAGGAGACTTTGCAGCAGCCATCAATGCAACAAAGCTAGACTAAAATGTACACATTTTTAATCCATTTTGCTGTTGAAAGTGTGCTTTGGGAAATAAATTGCATCACTCGTGGACCGTTAAATCAAAATTTGAAAGTATACTTTGGCAAATGTTTGCGCAAAAAAAAGAGAGAGTGAGAGCGAGAGAGCGAGAGAGAGAAGCCCCTCATTTCTGCAGCCCATTACAGACGGGAATAGCTCCCATTTGTCCCACCTTGACATTTGAAAGGATCTCTGATTGCAAAGGAGAGAGGAGCAGGCAGAGGTGAGCAAAGAGAAAGTTCTCCTCAGGGGTCGGCGACGTGACCCAGATGACCCGCCGTTACGGCGGCGATGAGAGGTCAAGGGTAAAACCAACAGGGCAAAAGAAGGGCGCCAAGCGGCACAGAGAGGCAATTATGTGCTCTACGTCTCTTGTTAAACAGGTTTCGTCCCTCTTGCCTTCGTCTTGTCACACGGTTACATGAGTATTTACGCCGGTGTGATGATCACATTTTAATGAGATCATTTGCATGAGGAACGATGCAAGATTATCATAAAAAAAATAAAATAAAAATTAAACAAACGTGGCCCTCCACATTCGCTAGGGATTTAGGATACACAGCAGCTAGAGTGCACGCTTGGAAAAAGGAAGCATCGGAGATACAGTACTCAACTTAAATGAACCCGCTAATCTGCCCTGCAACAGAAATCACAGAAGATGAGGAAAAAGTAAACGATCTGCGCATCAGATCAACCATCTGAGACTTTATGCTTGTACAAGCGAGCGACGCCGGGCGGTAATGAGCCGCAAGGAGCCGGACGACATTCAAAGTGGGCCGGAGATGCGAGAGAGGAGGCGAGGGTGGGGAGGAGGCGAGTTGAAACTGAGGTCAACCCGAGGTAAAAGCCGTCGGGTGCTGTTCCAATCGCGCTCGGCTGTCACAATGGGCAGGGAGGAGGAAAAAAAGAGTCGCGTTGTGGGTGGGTTTGGCTCTGTTAGAAGGAAAACGACTTTCTGTGCGAGTAGACTGTGTTTGTACTCTGAGAAAAAAGTCTTGTATGGTATTGTCCTCGATGTACACAGTCGGTACAATCAGCAGCTACAGCGGCTTTGAATTGAAAAAAAAAAGAACCCTGGGAAATGTATTTGAACAATTTAAAACAGATGAATTACCTGTTTAGTTTTTTTCTTTTTGTTAGCATGGTTGAGTGAGAAAGTACAAACTCTCAGTCCCCTATGGAGACAATGCGGCGAAATGTTTCTCAGATGCGTTTCCTGTCTCGCCCCCTCCCCTCCTGACAATTACTGCTGTCCGACAAAAGACGGCGGTGATGAAAAAGAAAGAGCCACTTAAGTGAGGCGAGATCACGCAAAGAGCAAACAAAGTGAGAGATTGTAAGTGGCTCCAACTCAATCAAAGCGCAGCAGGCGAGCGCCCCATCAATCACTGTCTGCTTGTCCTGTGGCCGCGTCACGCCACCTTGAGTGGTGGACAACCACCAGCAACTTGAAGCCCGCTGTGTGAAATCACCGTCACCGAAAAATGACCCTGGGGATCTGGGGCTTTCTGGCGCAACTTCCTTCCTAACAATTCTTGCCCACTGCAAACAAACTCTGTTTCACTCAGAGGCCCTCATGGGATCGACTTCATTCTTTGAATAAAGCATCCTGGAGTTGTTGAGAGCCCTTTACTGTGACCTGTGTGGATCTGTTTAAGCACACGGCAACAAACAGGAGACTTTGCAGCAGCCATGCATCAATCAAAATCACGAGACGCAAATACAGCTAGATTAGAGGGCAAAACAATTCAGACAAGCCCGTACACGCTGTCTATAGAAGAACTTGAACTTTCTTGATCTCAAACTCCTCAAGCGAAAAAAAGGATCTAAATTCAGCCACCAGGTATCGAGTAACACACTCATCACGAAATAAAATCATCTGGATCCAGAGACACTGGAAAGGAGACAATACAACTACTGAAAAAAATCGAGATGAATTTACTTTGCTCTACTTGACCAAATAAAATTGTGTAAATTCAATACCATTGTTTTCAGAGCAGATAAGGAAGGAGGAATAAAAATAAAACTGTTTTGTTTTTTTTCATCCGTTTTCTTCACCGCTTATCCTGTTCGGGGTTGTGGAGATCTGGAGCCTATCCCAGCTGACTTCACACTGGACTGTTAATCAAAAAAATGTCTTCATTGTAATACAAAATACAATATTTAGACATGATTTTCGAGTCACAGTTCTTTATGTAGAAACATGTCGAAGCCATTTAGAGAGCAGTTTTTCGTTTTCCAGAAAGAGAGAGACTTCCATGTTAGGAGGCCAGGAACGGTTTGGACTTGGAAAGAAGTCTTGCGAGATGAAAAGGAAAAAAAAAAAAAAAAATCAACAGCGTGCTGACATCTGAGCAACATTCCATCCATCGCAAACATGTGCTGCGACACAACATCGTGAGCTCCAATCATAGACACAGACTCCAAGTTATTTATGACCACTGCCGCTGGTCCTTTCCTTTCACCACCTACCCCCCACCCCTCCTTTTGCTATACTCTTCTGCTGTGAAGTGCACCGCCCTCCCGCTGCGAGGTAGAGTGGCTCACCTCCCGCTTGTGGTCGGTCCGGTTGTGCATGAATCAAAGTGGTGACAGAGCAGCGGGGAGGATGGCAGATGCCACAGCCAGAAAGCTTTTCAATCAGGTTGCCCTTCCAAGTCTGAACCAAGGTGAAACACTTCACCGGCAGATTTAAAAAAAAAAAAAAAAAAAAAAAAAAAACACCCACGGTCATTCGTACTGCTGCACGCTTTCTATCGCACATGTGCAGGGGCTTGCTTTAATCCTGCTCATTAGCCAGGGAGTAACCTTTTATGTTTCAACGTGATGAAGAAAGAGAGTAATGAGAGTGAAGGTCAGCTGTGTTTCTGTATGCCGGACTCTTCTCTTGCCTCTGGTTAATTGAGAAGGTGAGCACTTCACATTTCTAAGCGCGACGGCTTTCATTTGCCTTCAATGCTTCACCTGCTTTGTCAACTGCCGTATTTTTGCAAGAAGTCACGAGGACGGCGCACAAGATGACGTTTCACCATGTTGACAGTTTGCAATAATTGTTGGCAAGGGCAAACAAGAAATGTTCAAAGTCGATTGCTCTTTGTGCCGACGGGGTGGCGCGTCAGTGTAATTTCAGATGCAATTTCATTTCCATTGTCATCGACTGCAGTGCTCTTTTGCTGTGCAAAATACCAGGTGCATAATTTGGGGCACTTTTGTGAAAGGTGGTCATTAAGAGAACCGTTGCCACCCAACACACAGTTTTTTTTTTTTTTTCTCGATTGCAGCTCCACTTTGGACTCCCGCAGCATGGATGCCATTCTCTCTGAAGCGAATAAAAGATGACAACTGAATTCAGAGAGAAGACAGTTCCACCACGTTTGGTCAGAATGTCCATCGTTTCATATATTGGCCCCAAATGATTCTTTCGTGGCTAATAGAATTGTTGTTTTTTTGTTTTTCTTTAATAGAAAACAATATTCATTGAAATTAATGACAAGAAATCACTCAACCAATGAGCGGCCAGAAGCGGTTGCCATCACCCATATGTTATCCGCTGGCTTTTTCCAACAGCAAAATCTCAAGTAGGAACAGTCCCATAGCAAAATCCTCAGGTACTCCTCAGTTTCAGGACAACGGAGCCATTTTTTTTTTTCTTAATCCACCTGGGCCACCATGACAACAGTTGATAAACGACCGCAGAGTCTACTGCCCCTCTCTGGTGGGATTGCGGTGGGAGTAGGGGAGTTTAGATGTTGAAGAGGGAGGAACTTTCAGACTTTCATAGAAAGTTACAGTTGTGCAGGTCCACCTTTCTTGATCATTGAATTTCCTTTCAGGCGGACGGGCAAATAGGATTCAGAGAGGAGATCACCCCAAAGTCCCTTCTGTCCTCTACTCGCGCTTCCCAGTAACAGGTGGCGCTCTTTGTCAGCGGGATTTCAAATGGCAAAGGAAGAGCTAACAATAGATCCGGGGTCCGGTAATACCCCGCCTTGCCTCTTTCCTGAGCTGTGGAGTCCAAACCTAGTTGGGAATACCAGGAAGGGCCACGTTGTCTGATGGAGAAAGGTGCACAGCAGAGAATGTTTGCCTTCCCAGCAGGCCGAGCAGCTTGACGGGAGCTACACGGCAGGAGATCTGAGTGGGTCGGGCGGCCGGAGGGAGGCGGGGGCAGAGAAAAAAAGGAAGACTACAATTCATGAGAAGAAAGAAGCGCTTTCTAAGCTTTGAGTTACGGTCACCTGAAGGCAGGGGGGCTGCTGCAGACTTTTGAACCGTGCTAAGGCGGGATGCTTTCGTTCTTTCGGCTGCACAAAAGGTTGCTTGAGAAGGCATTCTTGAAATAACTTGGCTTGCCTAGTACCCCTCTGCCATATATCTCGTCCCCCGGCCCCCAACCCCTTTGTCAACTGCATCCACAGTTCTTTTGGAATTCGTTTCCACGTAATCCAGAAAAGTCCAAGTCCCCACTTCCCAGCCATGCTAAAACATATGCTGCAACATAGACTTCCTGACTTCGATTGATTTTTGCAAGACATATTTTTCGGAATGGTCAGCAAATGTGATGTTATCAATGATTCATCATGACCGTCAGGATCATATGTATTGAAAGCTCCTTCTCCTCCATGAGTCAGCAGGAGGGGGGTGGGGGGGAGGTGAGATGGCGAGAACAGCCTGCAGCTACAGATGGACGATTGAAGGTTTTGCCTCGGTTACACATTAGCAGACTTTCAAACGGAAAAAGAGCGTTTAAAGGACAACAACCGCCGTCTATTTTCATGTTTAGATCAAATGCTCTTCAGAGCATATTTGAGCAAAAAAGTTTTTTTTTTCTCCTCAGATGCACGGCTGAAAAAGCCAGATAGGCCTCACAACGTTTATATCACCAAGTACAGACGAGTGCGGGGTTAATCATCCCTTTTCTTTGTTTTGTTTTTCCATTTGAGTGAAGCATACGCATTGGACTGATTTTAAAAGCGAATTCACTTCAAATATTTGTCCCCACACAGGCTGTGCCTCCGGCTCAAACTTCATTACCTACGAGGGTCGGCCCCCTTCAACTCCACTCTGTGAAAGTCTACAACAGTGCGTGAAAGGTAAACACGTTCTGCATTCAGAATCGCAGGGCTCACTTAGTCGCCTTATCTTTGTGATGAAGTGGTTTCCTCCTTCTCCTCCTCCTCTCAGGATACAGGCCCGTGCACTTCCCCAAACAAACCCGACAAGGATATCGTGCACGTACAACAACACCAGTGCATTCAGACTCCACTCTTTTTTTTTTTTTTCCATTTTACCAGCACCACTTTTAGTGCTTCTTGTTTGGTTTGCTGATAACGGCCATGTTGGGGAACATGTGGTGCATGTGTGTTCCATTTGCCCACTAATTAGATTGAAAAGGCTGTGCACTGAACCGTGCACTGTAGCACCCAACCCGCACCCGCCGCCCACCCCTTGGCTCCTCCGCCTCCACCCACTCTGCCAGTCAATCAGATAAGGCCATTCTGTGTCTCATCAGTGTCCATTTTGTAAGGGCTGATTTTGGTGAATGGAGTCGCAAAATGGAGTTAAAAAAAATGCAACCAACTTGACAGTATTGCCCAAAACAGCCCACCCAGATGTGAATAACCAAAGGAAGAAATACCAAAGGATGGCTGACACTAAAGTGAGACCACCACCCAAGCTGGAAAGTAATGTGCAGCACAACTCAAGACCCACGGAAACAGCTCCATTATAAAACCATTAATAATGAAACATCATGGCATCTGGTTAAAGATAGAAACATTTTGAGGTCAGGACAGCCCAGCTTTCCCGTGCAATCTCTGCATGGTTCACATGAGGCGTCAAATTTGATATTTGTATTTACAGCGGAACCTCTCAGACTTCTGATTCAATCGGGTATAGAATTCATTTTTCTCATAGGAAATAGAATTTGAATTGAATTCATCTGTTCCAGGCTCAAACATGTACACGGATATTGTTTGAGGACCAATTTACTTCAGTCTTTTTTTTTTTTCTAAACATCCTCACGGAGTCCTATTCGTCAAATCCTTTTATTATAATAACAGCGTCAATAACATTTTGAAAAAGCCCATGCACTATTGCACTTGCACTGCGGCGGTTCAGACTCGATGTGACTTCACGGGCATATTTTTGTCGCCAAATGTCAGCAAATGCCAAATGGTAAGGACGTTCGATTTCAGAGGTTTCACGGGTCGCATTTTGACGTGCTGTACAGTATTTGTAAGGTGCAACTCTAAATGATCATTCATAAAAATAACTCTCAACACCCAACTATCTAGCACTCAACCTTCAACAATCAGTGACTGGAAGTAAAAAAAAAGAGAGGCTCAATCCCTAATGATTCAGTGATGGCCAACTGCAGTGAAAATCCCACCTCTTGTCATCCTGAAAAAAATGGCTTCCTTGAGCCATTACAGACTACATTCTTTTTTTTCCCCCCCTGTCTGTGTTGAGACACAGGAAATTCATTCCTGGCTAATTTGATTAGCGTGATCATTGTTGCAGGCATCCCCCACTCCTCTTGTCGCTTCCTTGCTCACTCTCGCCAGTAGCGAAATCTGACCCAAAAGAAGAACCAGGGAGCATCCAGTCTTTACGTACACCAAACCATTAATGAAGGCAATGGTACAAACAGGTTACATTGGGACAAAAATCCTGGATTAGAATAATAATGATTTTAAAAAAATTAAAAAAGAAACCTGCAAAAAGACACAGGAGTGTTTTAGGGAGGGACAAAGGGAGACTGGGTCCAGGTTTTGGGTGGAGTGGGGATACAGTAACAGGATCCAGCAAAGCCCTCTACTCTCTTGAGCCCTGCAGCGTAAACAAACAGCTGAGACAAAGCGGGGCAGAGGCTCCGACACACGTACCGAACCACACACACACACACACACACACACACACACACACACACACACACACACACACACACACACACGCAGAGACAGGCAATCAGAGCAAGGCAGTCTGCCCAGCTAAGGCGCACCTTCGGGCACCCACAATGACATCGACTCATCACATTAGTGTCTGTCTCCGGTTTCATCTGCTCAAACTATCACTCTGACATTCATTTATTTATCTTAAATTTGACAGAGGCCTATAGGAATATGAAGCCAACCTCCTCTGGTAATTTTTTTTTTCTAATTTCAGTGCCGAAAATGACGGATTTTTGCAAACAAATCAGTGGAACCTCCAACCTCAGAGGACATGAAAGAAACAGATATTTATTCAAGACGTCACGCTCTGAGTCAAAGCTGCAAAAATTCCCTCGTGCAATGACAAAACTTTTATCAGCCCAAAACCATGTGACTGCTCCATGCCACAACGACAGGAAGTGAAGACATTGCACAAACGCGGAGCTGGTTGAGACCTCCTGTATGTAGTGCAAGATTGGGGTCGCATCGATCGCTAGATGGCGCAGTTTCACGTGCAATATGTAAAAAGGGTGATCGGGAGAATGGGGACGCTTCCACATAAAGGGCCTCAAGTCAATCTTTGACCAAAAGTTCCACTCATGATTTTTTTTTGGGGGGGTGGGGTGATCCCAAACTTCAATAATTCCTCATCTACCATTTTGTGCAATAAAACATTTGGTTTGTGGATTGTTTACTTCTCATCCCAGATTATTTGTTGCCATAGCAGGGATTAGAATGCATTCTAGTCACTCTTATTGATTACATGCAATATAGATTGACACCAGACATTAGCTCCAAAGAGCGTGTGACTATTCCTAGAGGTTAGGAGCAGTTGGCTGGGTACATACTTGCATTCCCGATCCTCCAGGTCAAAATGTGGATTGAAGTTGATGAGGATCCGCTGGTGGGGGCCGGGGGCCGAGATCACCCACGTACAGCGCTGAGAGGAGGTGTAAGACATGGGGTACCCGGGAGAGGTGAGGTAGTTGGCATTTGAGATTCGGATGTTGCCTCCACATTTGTCTGCAAAACGTGAAACCACCACGATTTGAAACAGGTTCTCGCACACACAAACAGGTCACTGATTGATCACACACAGTATCGAAATTGAGACATGTTTAGTCTGCAAGCGAAACTATTAAATCATCACGTAAAGATGGACTTGAAAGAAAGTGAGCCATTTCATGTGGCATACAGGAAGCTGACGTCATGCAAAATGCAAGGTTGAAACTTTTTCTAAAGTGTCCTCATCGAACAAATTATTAAATTTAGTGCTCAGGAACTGATAGGAGACAATTTTTCTTAGTGTGCAGTTTGGTTTTAATGGAAGAAAAAAATCAATTTTTTAAGTGTAATAAGCAAAAGTGATGCTCAAAAAAATTGGAGGTTTAGTAAAGAGGAAATTGCAAAAAAAATAAATGCTGAACCCAAAGATATTTCAAAACAAGATTGACAAAGTCTTATATTGAATTATGACTCATCTAAAAATATTGTTTTAAACGTGTAACTGATTGCAAATGAGGCATAATGTTTGAATAAATCTAATATAAATAAAGACAAATTCAATCCTACAAAAGGTGACTTTTGTCAAAGGTTAAAGGTGCTTCTGAGAGTCTACCAGTGGATCGGGGAGCTAATCTTTCAAAAAAAATATGTAGATTGGGATGAGCTGCTCTACAGAGTACATAAAAGGATTTTTCATCAATAGCTATCAGTTGTCACTTACCGTTTTTGAAAGCCTTGGCCACCAAGAGGAATCCCATCAACAAGACAAAGACTAATCCACAATGCATCCTCGTTTTGTCAGCCCCGAAATAAAATGAGCAAAAAAAAAATCCCAGGTGAACTCCTCCAAAGCCTTACGGCTGGCCAAGTGGTCCTGTCTTATTTCGGCAGTAGTAAAAACAAACAAAAAACTTGAATAAAAACAAAAACAGAACGAGTCACTTGTAGTGAAGCTGCTGAGTGTGGTCTTCAGGTCGCTGGCATCCTGTCATTCAGCTCCTCTTCCCTCTCGCATCAGCCGACTGCGCTCTTCTGTGCAGGCCGGAGTTGGCCATATCCTCGCCACCGGTGCCAATGAGCGCACTGAAAGGAAACGATCCAGTACCACTTTGCGTCCTTTTTGTTTCTGATTTCAGGCAAACGAGGAGTTGGCCGGAAGCAATCTTCCACTGCGGAGAGGAGAAACACGTTTCAGCAGGTGCGAGCACGCAGGTTGGAAAGTGTAGCGCCCAAGTTGCTCGCTTTCGACAACTCGGAAGCTGTTAAACTCTCAATGGTGCGCGCTCATTGGACAAAAGGACTGCTTCATTAATGGAGGTTTGGCCAGCTCACAAACAGCCAGCGTGTTGCACGAGCCGTGCACCTCTTTTATGCGTAAAAGCGGAGCTGCAGTCGTCCATGAATTGGAATGCCTCCCCCCTTTCTCTTTCTCTCTTTTGCCACCCTCTCATCACCCTTCTGTCTTCTCTGACACAGAGGAGCAAGACATTAATGAAAGATGCCCTCTCGCAAAAGCACTTCCTGCAGGAATATTCAAGGAATAGTTCCATGACGAAGTAGATATTAAAATGAGAACGTCGCTTCTGTTCTATTTTGTTCAACAGCTTACATTGAGACTTCTCTCAGTATGTACCTCGTTGTACTCCGAAAAGTCAGCGAGACGCCAATCGGCGCTTGTTGCAATGTCCGTTTCTGCACGGAAACTCGAATAAAACAGTTTTTCTATTTTCTGTGCTTGACATTTTGCACGCTCCGCTGATATCGAGATGAGGCGATGGTAGCTTGCCCCACAACACTGACACAAAAAAAGCACTCTGAAATTCAGGGGCAATCAATTCAAGCATAAAAATGATAGTGGCGGAATTGTCCTGGTGTTTTACTCCAGGCTGCTTTTATAAGGTCACGCCGCACAAATCGGAACAAAGACGGCTTGTATTCATCATATACCTACACTATTGAGAATGTGCTACAATCCTCCGTCAAACCGCAACTCAGCATATGTTATCTTAATTTTGTAATATGCTCTTGGGCTGGTTTGATGAATAAGACAATGAGGAAAGTTAGCAGTCAGTGAGTGGTTCATATCAATAACACCATTTCACATCATTCAAGTGCTTGCAAAATCACTAAATCTAAACATTCTTTCGGTTAAAAAAAAAGAAAAAAAGCCATATTCACCTGTGTGGAGGTGCGTGCATCAGTGCACTTTCCAAGCTGCGATCCGACAGGCTGCCTCGAATGTCTCTACGAAAAACGCGAAGTGGTCTTCCAAACAAATCAAGATAAGTTAATACACCCTAACTTCCTTTTTTGATGATGATTATATCGATTTTTTTTTTAAACCGAGGGACAACCACAATCGTGGCGAATTCCCCGCCGCGTAAAGACGCGCAGGCGATGCCCGAAGACTCCTCGCCGCCTTCCCCGCATGCAGACGCGCTTCCCGGGCTGCTTTTCGCCGCTCACTCGCTCGGGTGTCCCTCGTCTTGTCTCAACCCAGCACGGCGAAGCCAAAAAGTGTTCCACTAGGTCGAGACGATGGATTTAAATAACGTAAAGCGACAGATAAATCCACAGCGAGACAATTGCGCAAGTTTCTTCCCCCGGTCCGCGTATCGTACGCGCGCCACTGCTGCGGTTGCTCTGATGGAAAACGCCAAAGGTTTGAGTGGCTGCCAGCCCCACACGCCCCTTTTTACCAAGGATGAGCACGCGGGTGCGCGTGGTCGTCGGCGCGCGCGAGCGCGCAAGTGGGTGCGTGAGTTCACACAGCTGTCTTTTCTCTTTGAGCCGATATGCATTTATTGAACTTCATGCGCTGACCCCAAGGAGTTGGAAGGGCGCGTTTGAAGCCAATTTCTTGCTTGCCAAGTACAAATACTCCATTACTGTAGTTGAGTAGATATTTCTGATGGTTCTTCACTTGAGTATAGGCTTATTTAATGTTTTCGGACGACTTTTTTTTTTAAACACCACATCTATTTTTTACTTCGGCGAAATGGGAATTAGAGTCACTCTTTTTTTCACAGATGTAAAAGACGTCAATGGAGGGATTACTGTACGTCTCGTCAATCGTGGTTGAGGTCTTGTTTGGGGTCATTATAAGGAAGGTGGTGGGGAGATGACAGAGGAACGCGAACCAGGAAAACAGTCAGACACTGATGCAACAGATGGAGAGAAGCAAGATATTCCCCATCATCCATTATTGAAAACTATTGTTTGATGTTGTTAGCTCCCAGAATGATTGACATCAAATGGGTTGTTTTGTGTCAGACGAAACGCGGAAAATTATTCTGTGTGCAGCTTTTGTTCCCATTGAGCCAGCAGGTATTAAGTGAGGGTAAAAAAAATCATTTTGACTTTTACCTCTCGACTGAAGTACTTTATTCAGTTTAAGTAAAGCAATTGAATTTAGCAGTCTTGAGTTTACCAGTCAGAGTGTGAGTAGTTTTGCCACCACTGACGTTATGTATGCGTCAACACTATTAATCTGAAAGTTACAAAGAGCTGAGTAGTGTGTTTAAAACGAGGCATGATGAAATGGGCACAATAGAATCTTCTGGTTTGACATACATTTTTAAGTAGATGTACACTCTATATGTATTAAAATGATGATTTCATTTCGTGCAACCACTTGTTGAAATAATATTTAACACACCATTTTTTTCACTGTACTTGATTTGAGAATATAAGAAATGACACAAACCGATGACATTAAATTGCAAAGTTAGATGTTAATTAGAAAGGGTTATAAAAGTGGAAATTTGGCAACGCTGTCATCAGGACACGATAGATGCATTCTATAATTCTTAATTCCCTCTCCCTGTGGCTAGAGGTCTAATCTAATTGAAAAACCTGGCTTCAAGTTGCACTGACTCCAATAACTAAAGTGAGCGTTTCCAGGTGCTGGGCTGAGCAGTTATGAGCCTTGTGCCCTATAGGGGGCGTTAGGTAGTGGTGGTGGCGGTGAGCAGTGCACCTCAAAGACTGACGGCACAGCTGGTTTCCAGACCAGCGCATTAAAGTGGAATAAAGGTTGTTGTCAGACTTTCAGCACAGCATCCTGTATGCATTTTAATCAGGCTCAAAATGGCACCACGAGTTTCAGCGGCCATAATTCATGCGTACGTTTTCTTTGAAGTTGAAAAAAAATGGCTGTGATATCCGACTCACGCAGGCCTTTCGATTGAGTAAAGCGTTTCAGATGTAATACAAGCCACCGCCTTGGATCCAAAGCAGATAACAGTACAGTCTTTGGTGACCCTACCGGGGAACGTTTTTCAATTAGGGCCCAAATATTGTCACTGTCCCTCAATGGCATGTTGATTGTTAATGCAAAACAGAGAAACATAAGTCGCTAGAAGCAGTCAAAGGGAACATCGCTATCTTTGTTAAGGCAGTAGAATTGCAAATTCGAAATAACGTGCAACTTGACAGCACGCCCCTTTGGTATGACCCTTGTCGAAAAGTTTAAGCAGCACAGTGACGCAAGATAAGACCATCGTTGAAGAATATTATGGATATTTTTGTCCTCGAGAGCAAGAGCTTCACTCCCATCCCAACTCTAGTCATTCTCTTTCTTACTGATAATGCAAATGTTAAATTGGCGACGGCGGGCATCTCTATCATAGGCAAAGTGAACTCGGCTTTGGTGTCCTCGGGATAACAGGAACAATGTGGAGAGTCATTTCACAAGGGTGCCTGCCTGTGTCATCTGCAATGAGGGCTTGATTGGAGAGGAACAATAAAAGAACCATTTAAAGGATTTGCTCTTTCTTATATTGCCCCAATAATCTTTTGTAGAGCCGGGTGAATAATTACGTCTGGTAAGAAAAGCAGACATTTTTATTGCTGCTGGAAGTGGTGGATTTGATTTCATTAGCATTTATTTTTTTCCCCCTTCGAAGTAAGCTTTTCAGGTTCAAGCTATTTGGCTCAGCAAGGAACATTCCGACCTGGATTTCTGATTAAAAAATCTGTGTTTTTGAGTCTTATCCTAACAACCTGTTTGCAATTAACTACTTTTGAGCTATTATGGATGAGAGGTTACACAAAGGTTTTGAATAGAAGGAAAAGATTAATGTAATGCCGGCGCACTCTTTAGAGCCCGTGCCTCTTGCAAGGCCACTTAGACAAACCTGCCCTAAAGTTTTGTTGGTTCTACCTTGGCCTGTGCTCCGCCTCTTCAGCAAATCTTGTGAAAATTGATGTAGGAGTCTTGGTGCAATTGCAGTGAGTGACAACCAATTGGGCCTCTGCCAGATGCAACGAAAAATATTTTTTGCGACGTTAACACCATTTGACATAAGCCTAATAGAATTCTCCGCATGTTTTTTTTTCCATGTGAGAGACCCCATATTTAAGGAAAAAAAAGGAGTGTAGGTGTTCACCGGTAAGTTTGAGGCAATCAGAATTTTGGAGCTGATCGTGATCACCTTTGTTGAAAGCAAAAAAAAAAAAGATAACTGATTACAGATCTGATGAGAAGATGGAACAAGTCTATCCAATCTATTTAAGCACCTCGTTCATTCACTGTATGCAGTCAACCTATTCGATTGGGATTGGGCCCTTCTCCCAACGTAAAGTTCATTCACGTGTGTTTTGCCCATTGACGTACGCTAATAATGTAAACACCCGTGTGACGTTTTTCATGCTCCAGTCATGTAACAATGATGCAAACATCTGCATCTACTTTCACATGATGCAGACTCTAGTCTGAGAAGGGAAAGAAAACATTTCAATTCCAGACCTTGGGGACCTCATAGCTGGCGAGGAGCACGGTAGCAGCATTCCAAGGAATTACAGCCAGAATTAGAGGCGCAACCTCCGAACATTTTAAGACTTTTTCCACCATTATTGTATTCCGATCTGCCCTTCATGACAACCATGGTAAAAGACATTGACACGGTCTTTAATGTTGTCACAGTTAAAAAGGCAGATGT
>NW_017805352.1:279072-299268 GCF_001891065.2 Hippocampus comes | reverse complement strand
TACTATACTATGTCGTTTTTTTCGTGCTAAAAACGCCTTACTATACTATGTCGTTTTTTTCATGCCAAAAACGCCTTACTATACGATGTCGTTTGTTTCATGCCAAAAACTCCTTACTATACTATGTCGTTTTTTTCATGCCAAAAACGCCTTACTATACGATGTCGTTTGTTTCATGCCAAAAACTCCTTACTATACTATGTCGTTTTTTTTCGTGCTAAAAACGCCTTACTATACTATGTCGTTTTTTTCGTGTCAAAAATGGCATACTATACTATGTCGTTTTTTTCGTGCTAAAAACGCCTTACGATACTATGTCGTTTTTTTCGTGCCAAAAACGCCTTACGATACTTTGTCGTTTTTTTCGTGCCAAAAATAGCATACTATACTGTGTCGTTTTTTTTCGGCTAAAAACGCCTTACTTTATACATGGTCGTTTTTTTCGCCTAAAAACGTATTACTAAACATGGTCACTATACTTAATGTTTGGGGGCTCAAAAACGCCATACAATGCATGGTGGGATTTTTTTTTTGCTGTAAAAACACCTGACAACATGGTCGTCTTTTGGCTGTAAAAACGCCTTACAATGCATGGTCGTTTATTTTGCTGTGAAAAACGCCTTCCTGTTCTTAAAATATTCTTGACAAAAAAAGTCTTACCCGACATGCACTCATCTTTCAAAATAAACTGTTTGATATAGGGCCAGTGTGGATTTCTCACGACCTACCTGTTATCAAATGGTTAAGGCGCCGGCGTCGTGCCGTGGAGCTGCAGGGTTCGATTCCGGCTCTGACCTACCTGTGTGTTTGCAAAAAACCTCCATACCCATCCATTTTCTGTTCCTCTTCTCCGCACAATTCATCACGCTCACAGTCACACCAAGGAACAATTCACAAAATGCATAAGATACATGGTTGTCCTTTTTGGCTTAAAACACCTGACGAGAAATTGTTGTCCTTTTTTGGCGACAAACACCTCACGTGTCATGTTGTATAGAGCATGATGTTATAGAGCGACAATGTGGCATTTTCATTGCTTCCCTGGTCGTCGAATGGTTAGTGCGTCTATCATACGCTGCGAAAGTGCAGGGCTCGATTCCGGCTCTGCTGTGTGTTCGCAAAACCATGCATGGCAGGCCGTTTTCTGGTCCTCTTCTCCGCATGACTCTTCGCGCTTGCACTCACACCAAGGAACAATTCACAAAACCTCGAACTATACCTTACATGTTTTGTCTTTTTTTGGCTGTAAAAAACGCATTACGAGACATGGTTGTCTTTTGTGGGCTAAAAACGCCATGGTCGGGTTTTTTTCAGCTAAAAAATACCTTACTATACATGGTCATTTTTTTCAGCAAAAAAAATGCCTTGCTATACATGGTCGATTTTTTTTTTGGCTAAAAACGCCTTTGCAATACATGGCCATTTTTTTCAGCAAAAAATGCCTTGCTATACATGGTTGTTTTTTTTGGATAAAAACGCCTTGCTATACATGGTCTTTTCTTTCGGCTAAAAATGCCTTGCTAAAATCGTCTTACTATACATGGTCGTTTTTTTCGATAAAAAACGCCTTACTATACATGGCCATTTTTTTTTCAGCTAAAAATGCCTTACTATACATGGTCGTTTTTTTGGGCTAAAAACGCCTTGCTATACATGGTCTTTTCTTTCGGCTAAAAATGCCTTGCTAAAAACGCCTTACTATACATGGTCGTCTTTTTCGGCTAAAAACGCCTTACTATAACATGGTCGTTTTTTTCGGCTAAAAACATCTTACCATACATGGTCGTTTTTTTCGGCTAAAAACACCTTACTACACATGGTCGTTTTTTTCGGCTAAAAACGCCTGACTATACATGGTCGTTTTTTTCGGCTAAAAACGCCTGACTATACATGGTCGTTTTTTTCGGCTCAAAACGCCTTACTATAATGGTCGTTTTTTTCGGCTAAAATCGCCTTACTATACATGGTCGTTTTTTCAGCAAAAACACCTTACTATACCTGGTCTTTTTTTTTCCCGGCTAAAAACGCCTTGCATGGTCGTTTTTTTTTTTTCGGCTAAAAACGCCTTGCCAAAAACGCCTTACTATACATTGTCGTTTTTTTCGGTAAAAAATGCCTTACTGTACATGGTGGTTTTTTGGCTGTCAAAAACACCTTACTATACATGGCCGTATTTCTGGGCCAAAACACCATCCTATACTTGGTCATTTTTTTCAGCTAAAAACGCCTTACTATGCATGGTCGTTTTATTCTGCAAAAAATGCCTATCCATGGTCGTTTTTTTGGGCTAAAAACGCCTTACTATATATACATATACAGTATATACGTAAGACAGTCGTTGCAATGTTGTAAATATAGGAAGTACGGCAATGTCGTTTGCCGGTAAAATTCACAAACGCGTTGCACAAAAAAAAAAAAATCCCATTTGGCATTTTTGCTGTTTCATTGACCTAAATGGCTATTCATGTATGGTACTGTTTGAATGATTCAAATCAGACATACTTTTTACAGGTCTTTATTTTTGTTTGTAATTACAGAACCATGAATTAAGAAAAAAAAAAGTTAAAAAAAATTTTTTTTGTTGTTGAACCCCACGTCCCTCTTTTTCACCCAAGAGAAATGTCAACACACAACTGGCACCGCTCCCTGCTTAACCTGCGTAAAATATCAGCCCACTCCGTTAACTTAATCAATGCCACAAACTGGTCAGCCTCCCTCTGACAAGCCGTGACTGCACTGCGCAATGTCAGAATGGAATGGGGCCCAACTGTACCCCCCGCATCAAAACACAGGCGCACACACACACACACACACACACGAACACACACACATACAACATCTTGCCTTTCTTACTCCCGAAAAACTGCCTTTCAACTTTGTTGGCGATGTATAAAAATCACATGTTGGGCCAGCGAATTGTTAAGTGGCGTCTGTACTGCAGTGTGCTGACGTGCGAATCAAACGTGTGTGTGTGTGTGTGTGTTGCGGGGAGGGGGGGAACCCCAAAGCATCATCAGCGTTTGCTGTTGTAGTAAATGCCCCCTGTGGCCGGCCTGTGGTCGCCCTGCCCCCCTCCCCCCCACACGGAGAGAATGGGGTGAGTGTGCATAGCGGGAGCAGAGAGAGAGAGAGACGCTGCGGAGACAGTGGGGGGCGGCGGCGCCACCTGGGGAGGGGTCGTCAACCTCCACTGGTCCTGAAACCTGAAACGACAAGAAGTGGTCTAATATACAGAGAGAGGAGGGGTGAGAGGAAGGAAGGAGACACACGGGCTGGGGGTTGCACCAAATAAAAACATTGTCTGCCAAAAAAATAATAATAAAGCGCAGGTTGTCGAGCAGGAGACCGCTATGAACGTATGGTGGGTAGATGGCCACACAGGGAAGAGCCCCACTTTCCAGAATAATAAAAGAAATACACATTTCTAATTTTCCACCGCAAGAGGGTCAGTCGCTTTCCAAAAAGTAGTGTGGTGAAGAACACAAAAAAACTACAAATAAATCATGGGGCGTTGATCTGGGGAGGCTATAAGGTGAAAAGAGTCAGAAGAGATGGAAAGGGGGAGTAGGAGAGGGTGGTACAGCAAAAAGACTTAAAACACATCAAGAGCCTGGCTAATCAACATTTCACATTAGAACAACACAATAAAAAAAATTGTCATATAAGTAACCCCCCCCCTTTTTTGTTGCTTTTTTTTCCAGTGGTGGTAGGTGAATGGGGTGAATGGGTGGGCTGTGGATGGTGTAGAAGCAGGATGTCACAGCCAGACCAAAGGAGACATGCCTGCAGCCTGAGATGTCATCACGTCAACATTCCCACACCCAAAGCAACAAGAAAAAAACAAAGAAAAAACTTGCCATCATACTTCTTGCACCCAAAGGCCAGCGTATACCTTACCAGGGGGGTCGCACCAACCTCTGCACACGCACGCTCACATACAAATGCACACTGCAGACAGTCAGTCTCTCTGTCCAGGTTTTTTTTTCTCCTTTTTTTCCTTTTTGTTTCTCTCTTCTGGAACTCTTCTTTTTTTTTGGTTGGGGAAGGAAAGGGGAGGGGAGAGGGCAATTTTAAAGTGTATGTATATGCACGAGTGTGAGTGTGTGTAAGTGTGTGTGTGTGTGTAAGTGTGTGTGTGTGCGTGTGTTTTGGAACAGAGAAGGAAAAGGGGTTGATAGTAAAAGGAGGGGAGGGGTTGGAGTGTTTAGTAAGGGCAATACCACGATGTTCGCCCTCGGCCCCTGGAAGAGAGAGAGAAAAAGAGGGTGAGTTTCTTTCTGGTTGGCTTGAGAAGATGGACACCAATTTTCTGGTGTGGTATTCAATTTGGTGTGCGCGCTTGTGGGCAGAGGTGCGTTCCAAAATGTGTGCCGAAAACAACTGGTGACTAAAACTTAACAGACTTAACATCTTAACACTGTTGCACATTTGCTTTTATGCCAGTGTAGCAATACAACATGTGAGTGCGGAGGAATGGGCTAAGAGTAGCTTCAGTCAGCTTTGCTAAAGAAGGACGAGTGTTTAATTTCAAGACCTACGTGAGCGGGTGTGCGCGTGGCTGGGTTTAACGGGGGTAGCAAAGGCACACTCTCCCTCTTTCTCTCTCTCTAGCTTCTTAGGACACATTGCACAACAGCCCCTGAAGAATGACCCCCACTATGGTGCCACTCTGGTCTGCAAAATTAACATTTTGTGGGGGGGTGATGGGGGTGTTGACAATGCGAGGTACGCCCCAGCTGTTCTTGGAGAGGAGCATCAAGATTTCCCTCATGAACCAGCTGTGCAAAAGGGGGCTCCCATTCGTGCGAGAACCACCATTGGGGTCACTGGGGGTGGGGGTAAACTCAAAATGAAAACACAGCGCACGCACACACCACAGCATTATCACTTGCCAAACCCACACTAAAGCCAAGCACACTATTCCAAAAGCCCAAACAGGGGTCACCCCTTCAACACACAACACACACGCAGACAGACACCAGTGGACCGATGCTGAGATCAGGCTGCAGTAATGAACCTTTGTCTCTGGGAGTGCACACTAACTTAAAGGTTGGGTGCCATTAAAAAAAAAAAATCAAAAATACTAAATAAAAACCAAACCCCACACACGCGCCCAAATTCTTCTCTTTCAACTTGCAAAGATGACATGTTATGCATGCAATCGCATTCGACACACGCCAACTCTTGTTGCGCTTTCGCTTTGCCTCAGTGTGAACATTCAACTGCAGAGTACGGCAGTATCTTCCAATACGACAAATTGGCGGGGCCACCATCCAAAAAGGCTTTTAATGTAGGACCCTGCCATGCACACCCCGACGATATCGCAGATTTTAAAGTGATCGTTTGCCTTTTTACTGAAGTTGTCCCGATTCATGCTCAGAAATCGACATTTTCTGTATGTGCCGGATAAACTTTTCAAAACTGCAAAGGAAACCAAATTCCCTTTCAACCTCCATTTCATCTAGCGTGCAGTTTGACTCTAAATTTACACAATTGTCCCTCAAAGTTATACTTGTGACTCGAACGGCCCTGAAAATGAACATGTGCACTTCGGCTATGACCTTTGAGCTCAGCTACCAGAACCAACAATCAGAGTGTGATGACTGATTGAGGGTAGCCTGTAGAGACGAGGCGTACCCTACTCTGAATATGTCAATTTGGATGTCACCAAGACGGGACGGACCTCAACCACTGAACTGACAAAGAACTCTGAACAAGAGTATCTCCTAAAGTCCTAAAGCGGAAGGCGCCATCAAGAAAGCCTGCGTTGAACAGTGGCGCCTTTGCTATTGTCCGTCGTTTTGATCCCAATAGGGAAAGTGTTGCGTTTCTGTCCAAATTCGACAAGTAAAACGCGTGCTCGTCATCCGCAACAGGTAAACACAACCGATGAACTGGAGTAATGAGCAGTTGGTTTCCACTGGGCTGGAAGGAGAGGAAGGGAACATGCGGGTCACACGCTATTATGAATCATTTGCTTTTCAGGAGCTCATCACAAGAATAGAGACTTCGGATCCATGGACAGTCAATTGAGCTGAGAGGAGCCCAGTGTGTACAATGCCCTTGTGTTTCGTGAAATGGCCATGCCATGCAATGAAGCCCACAGATGAGACATGACATTTCCCAAGTGTGCAAATGAGTGCATGTTGCCCAGCTGGCAAAAATGGGACATTTCTAACTGCCCTCCAAACTCTTGAACAGTAGTGTAGATATATTACGTTGCTTGTTCTCATCTTTCCTAGATGAGAGGGACACACTGTCGTCTAAAACAAAGACCATCTATTTCTTCAGGTTCCTTCCAAGCTAGAGCTATCCTCTTGTCGAGTTGATTTAAACCAATCTTTATACTTGAGTCCCTTCCCATATGTCAGGATAAGCAAACAGAAGAATCGTGATGCATGCTGACAAGTAAACTCCATTTGGTATGTGAGAAGATGCAAGTAATGGCCGCTCGGTGAGGGGATAGCAGTCTTCCCAACCATTCTCGGAGTGCAACAAGTGAAGATGATGTTCATGCGGGTGCGGTGTCCTCCCCCAAAGTGTCCACTGACCTGAAGGCCCGTCCTCTGCCTCTGGGTGGTGTGTAGCCACTGTAGTAGCGAGCGCGTGAAGAAAAGTTTCCTCCCCGTGATCGGAATCGAGCCCGGGAAAATCCGCGATCTGTGGTGCTGATGCCGGGTCTGTTTGTTCTCTTTGCGCCGACCTGAAAAAAAAAAGTGACGTTTCAACATTTGATACCAACTTTCTTTTAGTGTTCTGGTCGACAATTGTCAAAGCATCCTGCCGCGATCATACAATACTATGCAAAACAATATCTCCCATTGCAACTGTTACCTTTATCTGTCTTCCTCTAAACAGAGACTCATCCAAAGCCATCGCTGTCCTCACAGACTCTTTGTCTGCAAACTCGATATATGCAAACCTATGGAACAAAAGCATCATCAAGCGATGGCAAATATTTGACCCGACAGAACACATAGCAGAGATCAATGTGAACACGAGAACCTCAACTTCGATACTTTACCCTTTGGGATGCCCTGTATATTTGTCACACAAGATGGTGACTCTATTTACTGAACCGCATCCATGGAAGTGCGCCTCCAGCTCCTCGGCAGTCGCACCATAATCCACCTAAAGTAAAAAGCAAAGCGCTCAAGATTTCATGGCCTGCATAATTGAATAGAACGACAAGTAGGTATTTTATTTGTTGTAAACAAGCCATCTAGGACTGAAGTTATTCTGCGAGGACGTCAACAAAAGTGGGAGCCGTGTCTTTTCTGACAAAATCCGAGTCACAACAAAACCTGCATTTTTGTCCTTGTGCATGACAATTAAGAAAAAAAGCTACTCACGTTTCCGACGTATATCGATCGGCCATCTGCTTCCATTTTTTCCTCAAACGACATTATGACTGGGCCGACTACAAAAGGCGGGACAAAAACTGAGTAAGTGATCAAAAATATCAACAACTTGCTAAAGTAAGTACTGTATTCGTATTTTTTTAAATAAAAAATACATTGGAAATTGTCAAATCTTGTTGAACATGCTTTGTAAAACCCAAGACAACACTTTAATCTCAGTGAATGCCAGTCAAATCCTCACCAATGAGTTTTATCCGTGCTTCAAAGCCATCTCCTTTAATCTACATTACAAATTAGGTGCATGTAAAGTCCGGTGTACCATTAAAGACAAAGAGATACTGTATCTAACACTACTAATTGGATACAATACTTAATTTTTGTGTTCAATGCATATTTTCAAACATCTAAAGAGCTCTTCCTAAAAAATATAACGTTTACCTGGCGGGGGGCTTAGATTCATTTGTTTCTCCACCTCGTTCTGCAACTCCTTCAGTTTCTCTGCCTCTTCCTCCATCTCTCTCACACGGGCTTTGATAGCCTCCAGCTCCTGCAGAAGATACACAAATGTTGGTGAAGCCTTTGAGCGTACATCGAAGTACGAATTAAAAGCTGTCGCCATAATTGGTTCACGATTGCTGAGTGACGAGCCTTACAGGGTATTTCATTAATTGACTACATGCAGAAAAATTGTGGTAACGGCTGCCTGCTAAAACTTTAAAAGGCGGGGAATCATTTGATCGGACCCGTGTGCATTTCTCAAAATAAAACCCCCGAGTAACATTAAAGCTGTAAAATATAATAAAAAGTCTTTGGCCGTACCATCTATAACTTCATTTGACCATATTCCGATTTTCCTCAGTTCTACAGCTAGTTAAAGTCACGTGATGTGCTTTTGTAATGTTTTAATGCTGAGAAATCACAAATACTGACAATTAAGACTCGAGAATGGTTGACTAATTTTATTAGATCAGAACAAGAACTCTCACCGCCAATATTTTGAACCCATTTACTGTTTATTTATACACCAGCATTATCTCTGTCACACGCGTGTGCGCGCGCACACGAATATGGGAATGGGTGTTTGCAAGTCCTCACGCCTGCTATTGTACAATTAAAAAAATAAATAAATAGGGCTTGGAACACACAGACGGCAGTGTCGCCGTGTGAGCGTGCACCCTCCTAGAGAGTGGTGCATTGCAGTGGGAGTCATTCCAATTCCATTCAGGGCAATGCTGTCACAACCACATCCAGCACATAAACCAAATGCAATGACCCACGATAAATAGCCGTTGTAAACGCATGTGTACACAATGACTTGTGGCACACGCTTGCTTGCAAGCGTCAGGTCTCATTGGAAATGAGACAAATGGCAAACGAAGGCACGACCCTGCAATAAAATAACGATTGCATTGAGGCTTGCTGGCAGACACGCCTTAAAAGATCAACGTGTTGCGTGGACTGGGCATCCTCCATCGGTTTTAAATGCAAACTGTCTCTTTCCACCTCACGCGAAACACGTCCAGTCGTTAAACGACGCTCGCCACGCAGCACGGTGCGAACTCAAAAGACAATCACGGCTGCCATCTCCACCCCGATCTCGTGTTGTCGGCGAGCTTTGCCTGGCCAGACACAAATTTCGTCTCGGTCCATCAAACCGCGTCATACGCTTCGGCCCAACAAACACGGGCGCGTTTTATCGTTTCGCGGGCGACCGAGTTCGGTTCTGGGTCTAGCACGACGACTGTATTGTGTTAGGGTGACCAAGGTAAGCTAGCACGTTAGCCGGTTGTCGCTAGGTCATTTCCACGTCTCGACGTTGGTGCTTGAAATGCCGCAGCGAGGAAGCTGTGAAGTGTAAAGGCGACACACACACACACAAAAAAACGTGCCATTACCGTCAACGAGAGCGGCTTCGCAATCAAGGAGACTGACGCGACGGTGCACAGTGGTTGCGGCGTGTCCTACCCTCGCCCCCGACTAGCTCAAACATCCCAGTGTTGCGTCTTTGCGGCGATTTGTATTCAGAGGTTCGGTCTCGCCGCCTGGCGCAGAAACTAGAGCCCCTCTTGCGCCAAGATGGCTGCCGATATCGCGCATGTCACCACCCAATTCTACTGCACTGCGCGAACCATAATGGCGGTTAAAACCGTGCTGGCGGTAATAGCCACGCACACGACATGTGACATAAATCTTTGTGAGGAATTGATAGCATTCAAGAGCCACGCTAAACGTGATTAAAGAGCGCTTCGCAATGGTTTGGATATCGCAGTTGACGAGCATGGCCATTCACGTCGACATGCAACGAATGAAACAATGCCCTTCACTTACCGGGTCTTCAATTGCCGCCTCTCCCTCTTCTAATCCCGGCTCCTCGTCACCAACTCCGGGGTCTTCCAATTCGGGGTGTCCAGGGTCAGAATCTAGTAGCGATTCCTCCGCCAGCCCATTTCCGAACTCCGCCATCGCTTCGACCAAGTGTAAATGCGCCTCGTGGCCAAACCAACGGAGCAGGCCCCAACTCACGCACGAGGGGGGAGGAAGGGAGTAAGTGGGGCGGTCAAGAGAGAGGGGGAGAGGCAGAATACGCCGAGTAAAGTTAAAAGGTTCAATAAAAAGCAAGCTACGGTTCGGCCCTCGTTTGAATAGCGTAAAATCGTAAAACGTATAACATTGGTATTTGAACCTCAACCTCCAGATAATCGCCTGAATTCCCGTCAGAGCCGAGTTCAATGAATTAACTGTTTAAAAAAACACGGGCGAAGACTTGAGATCGGCGGCGGGCTCTCTTTTCAGAAATGGAGGCCAGAGGCGGGGCAAAGTGCTACTGCGGACGTATGAGAAAACACCATTTACTATTGGACGAATGGGGTCAGCCTTTTTATTCCACATCACATTTCTATTGGTTGATAAAGTAGCTTTTCCGGGTGGCAAAACGAATGGATGATTTTGATTGGATTAAACATATGACATTCAAAAACACCACTCAGGATCGCGCATGATTGCCAGAGATATATATTTTAAAATTTCTCTGAGTACTTTTTAAGATATATTCTTTTGAATGTATTATAAAAAATTCAAACAGCTAACCTTTGTGGGCCTTTCATTATTTGGACCTTCCACATTTTGCTGTTCGTGAAAAGCCGAGTGTCCACTTCCTCTGGAAATGGATGGGTTGGAATGGTCCATCTGAGTGGCTATCCAGGAGTCTCTACAAACACGCTGTCACTTTTTTACGGTTAGTTGAAGGATCAAGCCCACTCTTCAATACTCTCTCTATACAATACTTTACATATTGATGTTGACATGGTGAAAGGTTAATTAATGACAGAGTGAAACAGCTAACCATGTCAGGCAGAAAATTAGCACCAATGAAGACAAAAGAGCAGAAAAAAGGAGCCACTTAAACGAACAGGTTGCCCTCAAGGGTTGATGTCCTTCACCCATCCTCGGCATCGACTCAAAGTCTGTTTCCCCTCTGGACCACTTTGACTGGCGTAGCAGTGATTGTCAGGATGATGAGGCTTTTCTGGACATCCTGGTTCTCTTGAGCTTTTCCTGCCTCACCGTCTCACCCTCCAAGCAGGACAACTCAGATATCCGATGGAGAAAGGAGCAGGAGGCTCCCATCACGGGGTCTGTGTATGACTGACCTACATGAGGATGACCAATAGGAGAACGTAGAAAGGAGATGCTGTTAAAATGGCCTCCATTTTGTCAATATAAAATGAAGATAAATGTATATACAGTCCAAGCACACTATATGGGCAAAAGTATAGAGACACACCTCTTAATTATTAATCAGGGGTTGGGATAGACTCCGGGGACTAGCAATGGGCCAGGTCATTCGTAGTTGAGAATTTATGGCAGCAGTTGCTCATCTCTAATGACTTTGAAACCAGAGTGCCACCAGAGTGACCGCCAGTGGACAAATGAAAGTGGCCCTTGAGCAAAGCACCGACCCCATTCCAAAGCTCAAGAAGTGCACGCTCCTTTTCACTCTTAACTACTATGTAGTGTGCACCAGAAATATACAACAGTGTGAGTTTAATTTCCCCATGAGGAATTTTAAAAAAAAAAGACTCCAGTATTAAAAATGACAAAATCTACAAATAACTTTTAAACTTCATGTTATTATTAATTAAAATGCAGTATGCACAACTCTTCAATTATAATGATTAATTAAAATACAAAGTGTTGTACATGTATTTCATTAGAAAAAAAATACAGTACTACTGTATTCATACATGTATTTAACAGCCAGATTAATTTTAAAAAACTCACCTCTGAACTTATACATGTTCTTTTGGGTGAAGGGACAACATTACCACAGACAAACATCTCGCGAAAGGGGACCTTCGCCATATTAGGTTAATGTTTCCCTCTTCAGTAGGTGTTATACTCCTTTTGAGTCCACATCTGATATGCTTACTCACTCGTCACATTGTCTTTAACTGTGGGGAGGTCGTAGGCTGGATAATTCACTTTGGCCCTGCAGAAATGTAGAGCGAAGAGGCATGAGAACTACACTATAACTAGAACGATGTTTAGAACTATTAATGACCGATTTATTTCAGAATGCCCCCCCCCCCCCATCCTCAGATACCTGCTGTACTTGCAGTTCTGCACTGGAAAAGTGCTCAAGCCTTGAAGGACTAACGTAGATGGGAAAAAGGCAGCATGATTCACTTTGGGTTTGTATCTCTCAGAGTAGCTGCAAGGAATAGAAAAACAAGGGATAATAGACCCGACATTTGTACTTGCGAGTTTTGCACATGTAACATTTTACGTGTATCGTCACTGTCCTGAACTCCCGATTCGTAACCCTAACGCACCTCTCGGCCCAGTGACTTCGACCACAGTGGGGAGACACAGGCGAATTAAAGGGATGTCTTATTAATTGCTTACTCAACTGGGGCTTCTTTCCCTCCCATTTGAGCAGCAAACACTTTCCTATGGCACTCACGCTTCTGAGCACACCTGCTCCACACACTTCCGCAAACTTCCGCTGCCTAGTCTTCCGGGATTCTTCCCGCGCCAATCTTACGTCACGTCAGCCACAGTGCACTCAGCCACATATTTTTTTAAAGCATCCCGCCTCTCAGTTGTCCCACAAAACATTAGTCAAATTAAATATACGCTCATTGTAATAAAGATCACCTGTCATGCACTCAACTGAGATGTTACCTCAACGTGAAGGGCCTCCAACCAGGGTCGCCTGAAAGCATCTCGGAGAAGCCAAAGAGCTGCATATTCTCTTGATGGTGTACGTGGTTGCCTCCTAGTGGAGGGAGGACACTTGTCTTCTCTAACGCAACACCCCAAAAACAAAAGTTAGGTCAAATCAGGTACTAAAAGTCAAATTGAATCATTACTGACGTCAGATATTGATTATAAAGATAATGGCGCCACCTACAGGCACTTGGCAAGTTACACCCAGTCAACTTCTGGTCCGTAGTTTCAACACGAAAACAAGTTGATTAGTTACCCGTAGAAAGTCGGACTCCCCTATCACCACAGATAGGAGTAGGGATGATAAAACTAAGGCATAGGGACACATGGGATTTTGGATGAATAACAGAAAATTATAGAGCGTTACTGCACGACGTGTTTGCCAGCTATCGTTTCACACAGATCGAAGCTACGTTCGCGTATACGTTACAATTTGGTCATCCAGTCACCGTTGCACGGTTGAATCGATGGTAAGGTCCGAACTGGTTGTCGAAAAGGGGGTCCTCTCGAAGCAGATCTCATCACCAATCTGCCGAACGC
Source organism: Hippocampus comes (assembly GCF_001891065.2). NCBI lineage: Eukaryota > Metazoa > Chordata > Actinopteri > Syngnathiformes > Syngnathidae > Hippocampus > Hippocampus comes. The sequence goes on along the minus strand of NW_017805352.1, from coordinate 286,138 downwards.
TTTCGTCTGACAACCGCCGGGCCCACGAAGGTCGCAATTTGCGCGTCCCTTAACCAGAAAAGTTTCCGTGGACAGCAGTGATGCTTCAGGAAACGACGTCATGTTATCCATTCCGACTTAACCGTACACTATTGCCTTCGTCTTGGTGGAAAGTGTCTCACTGGTGTCGGATTTACAGTAGTCGCTTGCACTTGGGCTCATTTACGACACGTTACCATGGCTCCTAAAAGACACAACCATGAAGCCTCCAGTTCAGTCAACTAATTTTCCACATGTAAACAAATGGAACGTCAAGGGCTGACTGACCATTTCATTAGATACACATGCAGTCTTCAAACATCTAACAGCTCTTTATAAGACGGATGCCATTTTTACAGCAACTATTTAAAGTACCTGTAAACTATTTAAAGTACCTGTACACAATATTTCTTTTAGTCTCTGCCGAGAATCAATTACTACTGCAACTATTGTACTCTCAATGTGTAGCTGCCCATAATGCTAATTTGAACACAGTGACAACAAACCAGTCAACACCAAAAGATTTTTGTTTTTATTGAACATTGAGTCTTGTACAAACCTGAAAGGAAAAACAAATATTGAGTTTGAGCAGCAAACATATGGATGGACAGCATTTAAGTTGACTTCATAGGTAAATGTGATTTCAGACTAAGTTGGCTTATCTTTAGCTGGTTTTCACCATAGTCGATAAGACGGGGAAAAAAATTGTACATCCTTAATCACATCTGAGGAAGCAACTTGGTTTGCAAGCATCTTTTGCGACTTACTGCTGGACTAGTTCATCCTCCTGATCATTCTGTTGATCTGATCCTCCCTGTTGCCAGCGTCACCTCCTTCCACAAAGTGGGTGGTCTTCTTGTTCATGCCACCACGAGGTGACGACAGCTTGAAGGGCCACAGGAAGTTGTTGGCAGACTTGAAGTTCTTGCCAACGGTGTAAATCTCATGGATAAGGTCCTCTACGCAGATTATGCCATATTTGCCTGCAGGTGAGCATTTAAGCATGATGTAAACGGCAAATGGCGTAAAAGCTATGGTTTTAACATTGGTAACATCTTGCAACTGCACTCCAAATGTGGTTTCAGACACAATTGGCAAAGTTTAAATTTTCTTTCACCATTGTCGATAAGACGGGGAAAAAAATATGTGCATCATTAACCACAGTAAGTTTATCCACATGCAGATTGAACTGTTGCAGCAGCTGCAATGAATCAATTCAAACTAAGGCAAGGTTCACACTGCAGGTCTTAATGCTCAATTAGTTTTTTGGGGGGGATGAAATCCATTTTTTTATGTATAATAAAAGTCAAATAACAGTTACTGAAATCAACTTTGCAAATTCACAGACAATCAATCTCCCTGCAAATTGCTCTCTCGCTGGCTTGCGGCAAAATCTATGAAACTTGGCTGTTCAGACTGCTGTCTAATACAGGACCACATATAAATGTGGCCCAGGTCAGAATTGGCGGAGGAAAGAAGGGGATGTTTGAGATTATCATTATTAAAATACATAAATCAGACAAAGGTCAGATATGGCGCAAAAATATGACGGGTTCTGCCATGTGAACCTAGTTTCAGTCACGTGGTGAAGTGTGTGCATTACCAAGGTTCTTCTTCACCAAAACGTTGTCTGTGAGGGCAATACGCTGTTTCCTGATCTTGCCATGGCCACGTTTGTAGATGAGCTCACGCACAGATTTCAGGTTGGGATATCTGTCATGTTTCAAGGTGTAACATGAGGTAAGAAAAAAAGATATGCAAATGCAAAGTAATCATTGTCGGAACAGCAGTTTCACTTGGGGATAAAATTCGCTTTGCCATTATTTGAACTTATTCACAGAGGATGTTTTTTAAATTGAAATGTGGTTTCAGACAAAACTGGCAATTTCAGTTTGTTTTCACCATGGTCGATAAGACGGGGAAAAAAGTTTTGCATCATGAACCACATTCCAAAAGTGTTTTATTAGTAAGGATGCACCAATACGTTTGAGACACTTGCCCTACAAGTACTCATATTTGAGTACTTGATGCCACTGCATCTTGCAATGATGAAGAAAAGTTGTTTTAGTCTGACCAAACATTGTTTAAAACTCAAAATATATTTTCTACTTAAGGTAACAACTAGTCATGACAAAAACCTTTGGCATGTCCGCCTCCATCAATGCCCAAGCAGAGCATAATTATTTGCAGCCTGCCAAGTGCTGTCCATGTTCATCTAGAAATACTTTATTTTACACATGGCTGGTAAACTGCTATCAGTACCACAGACTCTGTGCTTTTTTTTTAGGAGGTTCAATATCGGCAGCAATACAGATATCGGCACATCCCAAGGTTATACACAGCACTGGTCAACAAGTTTCACACCAAGATTTACAATCAACGGCAATGAACTTACCCCCATGCAATGTAAGGTTCTGCGATCCTGAGCATGTTAATTGAAGCCTTGTTAAGCTTGACGAACACACCGTTGAAGATCTGACGGAGACGCATCAACTGCAGAACTTTGCGGACCTTTGGGCTGACGCCATTGATACTGTAAAGCATGGTACATTACCTTAGAAAATATGCAGGTAGAGCGACACCTGCTCATTTTTGATATTCCGTGTAGTTTCAGACCAAATCTGACTTAGTGTAATGGTTGTATCACCATAGTCGATAAGTCGGGGAAAGAGTAGTCATCATTTACCACACGGGACAAACATCAGGACATGGATTCCTGGTTATATGAATTTCAAGATGCGAGTTGCGTTTTCAGGGTCAACATTTTAACTGGTTTAACATAGGCAGAAGAAATCCAACTTTCACAGCTCCAGCACAAACACGGATAAGCTTCTCTTGATAGCAAACACCCAACAACTACAGTTCTGGTGATCAGCCTTCACTTACCCTCTGATCCTGATGACAAATGCCAATTTGGGCTCAGCTGGCACATAATAGTTTCCCACACTGCGGGCAGTTCGTGAAAAGCGGATCTCACGCCTGTACATCTGCCTGTACTCCTTGTGGTACTGCTCAGCCCTCTTGTAGATTACCTTTCTTTCTGCTTTACGGGCCTAAAACAAAAATAAGGTCTGTCTGTATTAGCAGCTCACATTCATAGCATTACATTCGCGTCAGCATCACTTGGTGTGATTATTGCCATTTACCTTTTTAACTGCCAGCAGCCGTTTTATGCGAAAGGCCTTGCTGGCGGCGTAGGCCTTTCGCCTTTTCAAAAGGCTCTCAGGGACCGACGGAAGCTTTTTTCTGTAATAAATTAGGATTTTTGAGTCAAACTAGGTATGGAAAAACAGCGCGTGCGTAATGAAGCTGGTTCGAGATTGGTCTCAATTTAGCTCGGGAGGACGCGAACTTGCAAGCCAGCCATGCTAACCGGCTCCATAACTGGAAGGCATCAATAAATACTACATGTTGGCTATCATTAATATTCGCCAAGTAAACGTTCCTCGAACGTTTACAACAGCTATCCAGTTTAAATGTTTCACGATAAAACTTTTGCCACATATCTTTTACCACTTGGAAAGACAGCCATATTGTACTCTGTCCACGGTGTGAAAACGTTGACTAAACGACAATGCAATGCATCTATGTTCAACAATACAAACAAGGCAACATGGTACATAAACTAAATGATACCCTCAAAGATTAAAATAGTTTTCATCGGTATTTTATCACAGGATTCATTAAGATTCGACTTCGCATTAGACACTCACTCTGCGTCCGCCATTGCATCCACCGAGAAAGAGAAATTTCGTGATGCGCATGTGCAGCTTAAAGATTTCAGGACCCAATGAAGCTGTTCTCTTAGATGCCTGATTAATTGTGAACGAATATCGTGTACAGTACTGTACTGTACTTTACTTTATCATGTAAATCTAAATGGACCTTCATGCATACTTTTGGGACAATTTTGTTTTAAAACTATGCTATAAATTTATGCCCCTCTCCCAGATAACTTATTCAATTCTATTTACATGCTGCCAGACCATGTAAACTGTTACGTTACCTCAAATGTTAATGTTTGTACACTACATACATATTTAGGAATTCTGCTTTTTTTTTTTTGCAGTTCATGATTATCGTGATGATATATTTTCCCCATTATAAACATATTCTGTTTTTATTAAACTTATTTGTCTTGTATTAATTATATAAAACTGTGAATTCCAAAATGTTAATTCAGGAGTCATTAGCGTGTAGGGAAAATACACGCTTGTGTTCATCAGCAGACCCTCGTTTACTTATTATCAATACGTAATGACACAGCTAGTTAGCTTTGTGAATTGATTCACGTTTTATCATGTATTTTTTTTATCGTATACTCTTTTGCACATGTATGTTGACAGAATGCATGTTAATATTTGATGTGTTATCAGAAACAACAACAGCGTCAATAATAATAATACTAATAACAATGAATACAATACAATAAAATAATCATAATAAATGTCACTCAGGCATTCTTTTTGCATGACAGCATGAGTGTGATTCCTTTTCTCGTGTGGTGCGCCACACAAACTACAGTACAGTACTCACAGCACAACGGGTTAGTAAAATAAACGAAAAAGAGGCATTTGGCAGCTCTACATTTGTTTTTCGCAGGGGGGCGCTCTCGCTTTATTTTACAGGTAGATACTCTATTGGAGTGCGTCTGGAGGAGCGTTTTCATTGATAATGCAAATTAGAAAACATAACTGTGATTATGAGAACAAATATTTTTAGTTAGTAAATCCATAGCTCTGCCAACATTTGGCCAAATTACATTTGGGTGGTTTATATTATTTTGTTCAAGCTACATGACTATATAGCTAAACGTATGCTCTTTAAACAGCAAAAATGCATTACGACATTGGAATACGTGAACTTTAATCATAATAGTTGTTTTTCAAGTAACTGTGTGAATGAAATTAAGGTTTGGAGCACAGATACGCCCACCACGCGCAAAGAGGTAAGCGTGCGTCCTGCAGTCGGGTTGCACAATTTGAAGAGGAGAAGAACTTTGAACGCACTCCAGGTGCGCCACTTATCTGGTGGTGCGAGCACGTTTGTTTTGTCCCGGCCACACTCTGCAGCTCTCGTTAAATAATTATCTTGATGGCAAGAGCATACAAACACCGGCAGGACACACATAGCTGAAATCCTCTGGCGTTACTCGTTTGTCTCTCAGGGGTGATGGATCCACTTTCAAGCTGCGCAATGCGCGCATTGCAATGAACCAATTAGTGGTTGTCAGCCACCACCGGTATACGACTATAATACTGCAAGATGCTTACGCAACAAGTCTGTGAGCCATAGAATTTTCTTGTTTGTGCCTTTTGACCATATAGGATAGATAGATAGATAGTTGACGCCCCAATTCCTTCGTATAACAAAAGTCATGTGATTAGTGTTGAGTCAAAGCTTTGTGGTTTCACCCCCATTGAGTGAGTGCATTGTGCGCTCCTGACACATCATTGTAACTGGCGCTGAAAGGCTCAGTCCGATTGGGTCCGGTGTTGATGGGAGGACCGAATAAATAGCGAGCCGAGATGCGCTTCGGGATGAGACGGAGCAGAGAAGGCGAGCGGGAAGCCTCGAAGTGAGTTGCTTGCGCGCTCAAAGTGTGCACCCATTCAACTTTTAACTGAACTTGTAGGCTACTTTGCGCCCGCTGGCTTCTCGTTTCTCAAAATCATCGTGATCCTCGAAGTCGTCGCCGTCTTCTCGTCTCCGGTTTGCATAAAGAGTTCAACCTCGCGCTCGCTTTCTCGTTTATTTTTTGTTCGGCTTACTTAATTGTCCAACATGATGATCATCATCGCGGAGTTCTTCGTGGTCATCCTGAAGGTGTTGTGGGCTTTCGTAACAGCCGGGGCGAAGTGGGTGGTGCGGCCCAAGGAGAAGAGCGTGGCCGGACAGGTGTGCGTGATCACCGGGGCTGGAAGTGGCCTCGGGCGGCTCTTTGCCAAGGAGTTCGCCCGGCGGAGAGCCATTCTGGTGCTGTGGGACATTAACAGCCAAAGTAACGAGGAGACCGCAGAGATGGTGCGGCAGATTTACCACGAAGTGGACACGCCGACGTCCAAAGATGGTGAGTGGCGTTATTTAAAAACGGTTTCTCTCGCTCTCTTTTTTTTTTGGTGTGGAAATTATTTAATCTAAACTGAAATCAGCAATGTGCCAAGGCGTTCTCTCCGCATTCTGTCCTGCCTGTGCAATGGGACATGTCATCGCACACTGAAATGTACACACGTTATGTAATCTTACTCGCCTGACATTGCAGTAACTTGATGATTCAGTCTGTGAATTACATACAACAATGTGCTGCAACCTGCGGATTCAAGTTGAATGCCAACTGTGCCGCCCCCCAAAATCCTAATTCTACCCATTCACACTAGATGGCATGCCCACCTCTGCTGTCACAAAAGGAAGCAATTTTCCAGCAAATCACTCAATATTTGGTCACAAAAATGCTCCATGATATATTGCAATTAAAATTTTACGTTTTCCATAAATTTAATCAATGATGTTTATGCACTGGGAAATTAGAAAAGTACCCCCCCACCCCCCCACCCCCAAAAAAGGCCTAATTCAGCCATCCTGAAAAGTAATTTTTGTGAAAAATACTTTAGTGCAATGCCAACAAACACACAAACAGTCATGGCGATGAAAAATCCTTGGCAGAGGATAACAGTCAAATAATCACATTGCGAAACATTTCATTGATCCACTGTGATTCCTTCAGGCGGCGTTGAAGAAGTGCCCCCATTTCAGCCCCAGGTGTACACGTACGCTTGTGACGTGGGCAAACGCGAGAGCGTGTACTCCACGGCAGAGAAGGTGCGTCGAGAGGTGGGCGAGGTGGACATACTCATCAACAACGCCGGCGTGGTGTCGGGCCACCACCTCCTGGAATGCCCCGATGAGCTGATCGAACGCACCATGGTGGTCAACTGCCACGCACACTTCTGGGTGAGGTGATGCACTATGCTGTCCACACACACACACACACACACACACACACACACACACACACACACACACACACACACACACACAACAATTATTG
>NW_017805352.1:263483-279013 GCF_001891065.2 Hippocampus comes | reverse complement strand
CACTATTATCTCCACACACACACACACACACACACACACACACACACACACACACACACACACACACACACACACACACCAATTATTGTATCCATATGCTCAGATTCCACGCTGACTTCTCAGTATTGTTTTCACTGGAACATGCATGCCTACGATTCATCTTGTCCCGCTCATGGGCCAACCTAGACCATCAGATTTAAGTTGGTATTTGTATGACACTGTTGGAATCATGCGTGGAGAATAAGAAAAACCCTCAAATAGTTGTTTCTGCATTTTTAGAATGCCACGAGAAGGAAATCACAGGCTTGTTCTTGTCTCAGGCGGCTTAAGTCAGATATGATTGCCTGCAACGAACACTGCATGTGCTGTCGGTGGAGTGTTTTTGAGGAAAAGACAGATATGTGTGTGCCAGAAATCCAATTTCACTCAATTTGTCTGAAAAGTATTTATTTTCTAAAAATAATGTATCTTTGTTCAACTGTTTACGCCGGCGACTCGTCATGACAGCCACAAGTAAATGCTCTCACAATAGTTGGCACATAATTAATTTAACCCGTGTGTCCACTTTTTGTGACGTCGTTTGGTGATATGAGGTCAGTCAAGTCAATCGCAGTGCATTTTTCAAATGCCATTGAATCCGTGAGCAAAACATGTCAATGGGATTTGAAGTACAAATGCACCAAAGTGCGTGCGTGTGCGCTTCTGATGAAAGAGGGTCTTAATGAATGGAGACAGCCTGAGTCGGGGATGTGGTTCATTAAAAACACAAGCTGGTTGAATAGAACTCTGACTAACCATCTTTTCCTACATCAACACATGAAGGCGGTGCGCTGCATGCATACGTTATTAAAGAAGAGCTTATGGCTTAAAATAGCATGACTCCCCAGTGGGAATTCATTATGCCAACATACGCATGGATATCGAGGGCAATGCGGAGCCCTCATGCTTTAAAATGCGGAAACGTCAAGGCTGAAGTGTACACAATTGGCACGCGTGCGCTGCCCCAGTCGTGTCTAAACGCATGGCAAGGGGTCCCACAAAATCATGACAGCGGGTTTACAACATGGTCGTCACCTAAAAGGCACCCCTGGGTTAACGCGTAGCCAAGTGAACCTGATTTAGGATGCAGGAAATGTCATTTTACGAGCAAAGCCGTCATTCCAACATGCTGATAATAACTCTTTTGTCCCTCGGGGAGACCCACACTTTGTTTCTACACTTGTCACACAGTTTTGCAGGGAGGAAAGCTTTGAGGAATAGATATGGATGGTGAGAGAGCGTGTATCTTGAGGAGTGTGGGGGGGGGGGCAGCTCGGATCCCTAGCTGTCTGTCACACTGGCTTCTCAAAGCAGTGAGTCTGTCTGAGGATGCTTTCATTAGTCCAGATTGGGATCGGTCATGTCAGCTCTCTGTTCGGAGTTATTCTTTGAGACGGTGAGAGCTGACTTTTCCGTTGGACACTTTGGAAGGACCGACTGTCCCCCACTGCACCTCGAGCCTGTTAAGATGTTTTTCCGAATGATATGCCGTCAGCGTTGTGGCGGGAAAAGAGCAGGGCAAAGGAGGCAACACCGGGCCGCAGGGTGGGCGAGATGAGAGGGTAATGGTAAGCTGCTATTGACCCACTTTATCTGACAATTGGTTTCTTGTCTGCGGATCCGCTTGACGAGATGCCAGGCGACAGGAGCCAAGTTCTGCAGGCTGCATTCCTGCTGTAGCCAGAGAATGGAGGCAGCCAGGCAGAAGGGTCCTACTTGACTGGTTTTATGTGGGGGGCGGGGGGGGGGGGGTCCTCAGCCCCAGTGCACCTGTGTAAAACCAGACATGGCTACGCTACTGGATACCTGCACATGTCTCAGAGATTGAAAAGGGCCTAGTTGTTCGTAAGATCATTACTTTCCACGAGCATGCTTTTATAACTACAGGCGCTCCTTCGTTTGTCACTAAATTCAGTTTCCATGGTGGTGACATAACCCAGAGTCAGAACGCTTCCATGAAGCTATGCCAACGCAGCGGTAAAATCATAAATACGGTAAATATTTCGATGAAAAGAAATGCGCATCATAATTTACAGCGGGTCAAACTCCAAAGCGGCGCCTTGACAAGCTGATTTTTTTTTTTGGGAGTGGAACAATCTCGAGGGCATTGGGTGTTCACGGTCCACCCAGCAGTTATATTGACGACACCATTGTTCTCATTTTCAGTAAAAAACATGGTGAATAGGACCACAATGGTACCATTTATTGGTACCCATCGTTTGGAGTATGAGTTATAACTGCCAGCAGCTGAATCAAATTCCACGATGTGATGTCAGATCGGCCGTCTCCTGCCTCATCCTGTTGTCCCGGGAGAAGTCAGCCTAATTAAGAGGCCATCTGGCCCAACTTGGAGGGGCCAATATTTTGTTCATATTCGTGTCGGTGAGGCGCTAATGCAGCCTGACATCCCAGGTGCAAGAGGCTTTTGTGCGGACCCCCAGTGCTTTCCCCCGCCGCAATTAGGTGGAGCGGCGGGGCAGGGGCCGCTCCACGTAGGCCTGTGTCAGCGGGTAATTTAGCGGAACAAGGGAACGCCGAGGCCCAATTATGGCCGGCTCTGATGTAAGACACGAGCCCCCCGGTTGCCTTCACACATTTTGTGTCTGATAGGTCAGCAGAGGTCACGGCTGCATGCCGAGAGCTGCCATGAGAGGCGGCGTGGCCATTTTTAGCGAGGGGATGAGTTTCTCATCTTCTGGAGTCACAGAGAACCTATATTGTGGTTCATCTTTTGCACCTGTGCGATCTTGCAGATTTCTAAGCAGTGGGTATTTGCAGTATCGGCCTAAAATTAAGAGTAGCATGCCTTTGGTGTAGTCTGTACCACGTTGCGCTCTAACATGCCGAGCTCGAGATGCAGCGTCAGAGAAAAAGAGCCGGCAGGTCCCCAACTAAGCTAAATTTCCACAGAGGAGAGAAAATATTCGCATTAGCATGAAGCTAACAGACTTTTGTTAATATATGGTTTAGATAAACATTCCGGTCTGTTAAATCATGTTGAATTGTCTTTTGTTTTTTTGTGTCAGTTTTACAGCAAACTTCAATGAGGGCTGAAAAATTAACTAATAAAAACCTCAAGAGAGTTAGAACAAAGCGAGCTTTATTATTATTGCAACACAAGCCGTATTTTAAGTGTTTTTAATCAAAACGTCTTGAAAAACTTGTGGGAGGGGTATAACTCAAAACTACATTTTACTCTGTTTAAAGAGTGTGAAAATATTACTTTTATTTATTTATTTTTTTTACCCATCGTAGGTGGTATCCTCTGTGATAAATGCGGGTTCGCTGTATTTCACAGAATGTGTTATATTAGTGTTGGCCCGCCTCAGGGAACCTCCTGCCAGAGCGATCCATCCCCTGCTTTCTGAATGTTTACAGTGGGAGTGGGAAAGTTTGGCTCAAGTTGCGTCGGGACATATCTTAAGTTAATGCTTCATTTGCACGCACCATCCTCCCTCGCCCGCCGCCATTCTGAATCGCGTGCATCACCGCCCCCTCAGATTTTTGATGAGCTGCCTAAAATGTCTTGGAAAAGTACAGATGTGTCGAGGTGCGCCCAAAGCGCTTCTACCTGTCCACAGCGCCATCCAAAACGGTAAAGTTCTCCTCTTTATTGCTTCCAAGTTGCGTTACCTGGCAAAAGGAACCGAGACGTCAGCAGATACTGTGTCTGGTCTGACGCAGCTTGAACAAGGCCTTCCCTCCCCCTCACATGGATTCACAAGTGTGCTATCTGGTACCACCCTCCCTCTGGTTTTGTTTATAGAGAAAGTGCATTTTTCTCACAAGACTTCCCTGCTGCTCCATGCCATAAAACGACAGACTTACTGGAAATATAGTGGCATGCATTGAGTCAAATGGATCCACTTGAAGGGGTGAATTCTCTTGCGTGCTCGTTCGGCTAAATGTATTGCTTTTATTAATATCAGATCTTAGGTGATGTTTTTAGTTTGCGGCAATGCCAAAGGGTGTGTGGGTGACAGCAGGCCTGCTACAATTATTGTTTTTCGCTATGCCGGCGCATATCTGCCCGGAGATCAAGCATGGCGCTCAACAAAAGGCCTGCTGGTTGTTTTTGGGACCCCCTGCCGAGAGAGTGATTGGTCAGTTCCTATGATGGCAGTCACATGTCACACCTGCTGATCGGCTCCCGCTGGGGGCCTCGGATGAAAGTTAGGCCTCGAAGGGCCGATCCATAATCAAATCGAGCGCATTTGCTTGCCCTCACTTGGACCCAGCAACAGCATGTAACAAGTTTTTATTGAACGGCAAAGAGCATTAGTAGTTGCATGCACATAAATGTAAAAATAAATGTGCAATGGAATAGACAACAAGGACAGGGACTTTTCATTTTTGATGTTGAATATGTCTTATTGCCCCCAGGTGGATTTTGAAATGCCTTCTGCATTTTTTTTCTCTGATGACCACCGGGAGGCGAGAACATAAATTCAGAGAAAAGTCACGTGATCTTTTGGGGAGAAATTATTATGGGTGGGGGGGACACCGAATATATATTGTTGAATTGAATTGGAACGGGATTTAAGTTGAGTCGACTTTAAGAATGAAAAGTGTGAGGTGTTGAGTTTAGTGCTGGGTGCTCTCACCAGCTCTTTAGTGCCCGCTTCAACAATGGCCATCAGATCCGTGTGGGAAAAGAACACATTGCACTGAAACGCACGCGTCGCATCACATACCTGCTTGTCCGGTGAATACCTGAAGGCTGCAGGGAGGGGCGCAGGGGGTGTGCTGACACCTCCCACTCTTTTTTTACACACCTGTCAAAAAGAGACAGTCAACTCTTTCATATTGCATTGTTCATTTTTATGCCTCTTCTGAATTCAGAAGCGTCTTTGTGCGTCACCATGGAGAAGTAAGAAGGGGAAAAAGGGTGATCAAAGGGCTTCGGCACAAGTGAACTTACTTTATTTTCCACTGTCCTCTGTGCCCCCCGCCCTTACCCACCCGCAGACCACCAAGGCGTTTCTCCCCAAGATGCTGGAGCTGAACCACGGCCACATTGTGACGGTTGCCAGTTCCTTGGGTTTGTTCAGCACAGCTGGAGTGGAGGTTCGTATCACAACACAACACAGCACAGCACATGCACATTCATGGTTCCCACCATCCCAAAAAGCCAAAACAAAAACACAATGCTTTTTACAGCAAATCCAAGAAGACGCTGGGCCCCCCCTTTTTTTGTCCCCCCCCTGCACCCGTTAAATTAAGGGACACAGATGAGCATGGGGGAGCCTCTTATAGATTCTTCTATGTGCAACAGTGGGGGGGTGCGGGGGTCTGAGGGGCGCTCCAGAATGAGCTGACAGCTCCCCAGGCGACGGAGACATCTTCATCTCGCCTCACACTGTATTCATGTCACTGCCGATTTCCACGGAAAAACTCTGGCTTTTTATTCTACGGTGCACTTTTTTTTTTTTCTTCAAATGCATTTTAAAAGACTTAACCAACCCCCAAAACACTGCAATGAAGAAATAAATGAATGAATAAACAGAAATACAACTTCAAGCTATAAAAGTGGCTCATTCACTGTGAGGCCACCGTCCAAAGTTTTATTTGCATATGAAATTTCAAAATTTCCATGTGCAATTTATCCTTGGACTGTATGTTGTTCAGATACGTATGGACTCGTCTTTTAATGGGGAGAGATATCTTTGAAGGAAACGCCTCATTGACAGTCACCTAATGACAAGTTCATTCATGTTGTAAAATAACAAGATACTCATTGCATCATACGCTCTCGAACTGCGCTGCACTATATCGAATCAAACCGTTTCAACAATAGCATCCACCCATGGTGAAATGTGTTGTTTTTCAGGTAATGTTTAAGAAACGGTTATCATGGGATCTCACGTCAACTTACTGTACACTCAAACCGACATTTGGTACCTCATCAAAACTTCTGAAGCTCTGGCAGAAGAATGCTAATGAACACCCCTGCTGGCTTGGTCTGTTACGTGTGGGCTCTTGGCTAACTTGACAGGGATTTAAAAAATGTTTTTTTTCCTTTACAGGATTACTGTGCAAGTAAATTTGGCGCCATCGGCTTCCATGAGTCCCTGAGCCACGAAATTAAGGCCTCAGAGAAGGATGGCATCAACATGACGTTGGTGTGTCCTTACCTGGTGGACACGGGCATGTTCAAAGGATGCAGGATAAGGTGAGTCTTTTTGTGTTTGCGAGAACGAGGCTTTTTGGTGCACCTGGCAAGAGTTTGCGCTCTCTGATTTTCACCCCATAAAAAGGGCTGACGGGTAGCGTATGATCTTCAAAGTGGCGGTCAGAGTTGCCTCTTTTGTGCCTCGCAACGCTTTCCCAGGGAGCCTTGCCAGTAGGTGCACCTGGCGCAAAAAGCTCCGCCTACCCTGTCATCCAACTCCTTCCACCTTCCCAGTTCAGTCACCAGGCCCTGAAAAGAAATGGCATACGTGTTAGGTTTGGAAAAAATATCCAAGAATACGGATGGGTGAAAGGTTTTGAACTTTTGTCATTCGCAAATCTAATACGTTTGATTTGTGTGTGTGACACTACAATACATATAGAGTGTATTTCTGTGCATTTTAAAGTTGAAACAATTTCTTGGAGTTCAAATATATTTTTGGTTTTGTAAAAGTGAATTTGAATAATTCAAGGTATTTAAAACATTTATATGGTGTCTCTATACTGCATATAGTCACCTGTTGTGTGTGGGTCTGGAATGACAAACGAGGTTATTCAATTCTCGATATAGTGTTTGGGGTTAATTCTTGGCTTTTATCCGTGCACTCAGGAAGGAGATCGAACCCTTTCTGCCTCCCTTGAAGCCTGAATTCTGCGTCAAGCAGGCCATGCGCGCCATCCTCACCGACCAGCCCATGATCTGCACGCCCCGCATTGTCTATATGGTCAACTTCATGAAAAGGTGAGCGCCTCCGCCCTCATGACGCCACCATAGCAAACGTCACCACTAAGCGCCTGTGTCTCCCGCCTCCGCAGCATCCTGCCCTTCGAGGCCATCGTGTGCATGTACCGCTTCCTCGGTGCCGACAAGTGCATGTACCCTTTCCTGGCGCAGCGGAAGGAGGCCATGAACAACAACGAGGCCAAGAACGGGATCTAGGGGGCGCTGTCTGCAACACAAAAGATGGAGGGGGTTGGGCGGGGGGTGGGGGGGGGTGACGCCTAATCCTGCAAGCACGAGGAGATGACCACTGAAAGGGCGGGGTGGGGGCTTGGGAAGAAAATGGCGGCAAGGTGAAAAGACTGAATCTGGGCTGGTGCACTTGCATTGAGCAAATGCAAAGGTTTACCATATTGTTCCTCTGGGACAAAGAAAGCTGTGTACTACACAATGGATTTATTTGTCATTGGTGTGTGTGTGTGTGTGTGTCTGTGTGTGTGTGTGTGTGTGTGTGTGTGTTTTTAAAGAAACAACTATACTGTATAAAGTCACTAGTTTTGAAGCGGTATCCAATAATTAACTATTTAGTCGCCAGCCTTATCTAGTGTCAATGTGGAACTATACAGTATGTTACTGTACAGACAGTAAAACAAGAAACCTTTCTTCACTCTTTTTTTGTAGACCTGCACTGTAATTTTCTAAGCTTTCTCGACACTGCCTATTCTGAAATACACATTAACGATGAAGTTACATATTATAAGGGAGCCCTAAAGTTTCCCTTCATGAATCAGTCCAGTCACCTCTCAAATGGAGAATGTGTATGTTCATGGCGTAGTTGTATCTGTTACTAGGTGATTGCTGGAGGGAAACAGATGAAAAGATTTCATTTTCCTTCTTCACCCCCCTCCCCCACCCTCAAAAAAAGTAACACTGTGCTGTCAGTTTGTCCAGTTGAAAATGTGTTGTGAATGTTGTGAGTAGCCCAGTAACCCAAATGACTGTCTCCCTATACTGTGTGTCACGTATGGATATTTGCAATATGGGGAGGACACCGTTTTTAAAAGACATTCCAATAGGCGTCATTCCTTCGGTCACAGCGATGAGCCTAAATTCTCTACCTCTTTATTTTGCCTTTTTATTTTTTGACAGTATGACTTTTTTTTTTGTAGTTTCCTGCAGACCACTCCATAGCAAAGCAAAGTGTGGTTCCGATGTTTAGTGTCTCTACCTAACTTAAATTAATAAAATGATTTAGATTATTATGATGTGGTGTTTTGGGACTGCTTCTTCATTACACAACGTGTGAAAAGCTTGTGCGCTTTCTCAGAACGGGGTGACTCACCCGAAGAGAACTTCTGTCTTCTCCGTTACTCTTTGTTGAGGTGTTCTCGTCATTGCGCCTCACCAACTGAGTCAACCTTGGGTGTTGCGGTATCAGCCTGTTGTCTTTTGTTCGGAAACACAACAATAGGATATGATGAGGATGACACAAATCAGTGGTTTGGCATTGCGTAATATGGGGCTAGCGAAACAAACTGTCAAATAGTGTACATTGTGTATACACACACACACCGCATTATGTGACACTACGAAAATATTTGAATTTACATCCATTCATGTATAATCCCAAGGTAAATGTGAATCGTTACCTCTGTCGGCATCTGTAGAATTTTCCTCCGTTCCTTCATCCTGCTGTTAAGACCAGCGCAAATTAAGAGGACTTCCAAGACGGTCAATGACATATAATTCAGTTGGAAAAATCGATGAGCCCAACATTTGCGATCAGACAGCGTGGACCCGCACCGCTGCCACATTGATTTTCTTCTATTCTGGGCATCAAGGTTCACTTCCTATATTGGCTCCTTCGAGCGCAGCGATTCATCTGGGGCCTGAGCATGGCCTCAAGCAGCTCTGCCAGTGCATGAACAAGCTTCTGGAATTGAGATGTGCCACTAATGTGTGTGAACAGCCTTGGCGCTACTCAATGGCGAGCAGATGGAGCTGCCAGCTGAGTCCATTAGTCAATGCAACTGAATTAAGAGCAGCGCTGCCGCCGCCTCCTTCGCTTCTTCCTCTGGCCGGCGAGAAGGCAGAGGCCGCCGAGGTGCTGTTAGAAGGTGGCGCAGGTGGCATGCTCGCAGGCACACGCGATGGGAATGATGCTGCATGTTATGTCATCTTTAAAGATCAATAGAAGGGAAAAAAAAACCTAAGGAAGAAAATCTGCAGGGGAAATCAAATTCTTTGGCTTTATTTGATTAAAATCGACACATCAAGCAATTTTATATTGCTCATATACAGCAGGCGTAGTTCTTTCAGAAAAAAACTGCTCCATCACAGCTTTCTGGAAAAGGTGATCAGGCAAATAGTTTTTTCCACAAATCCGACATTGACACGGAGCAGAAAGTACATGAAATCATTTTTGGAATAGTGCTGTGAAGTGGAATTTGGTCACTATTTTTGTGCAAAATTATTTATTTGCTTCTCTTTGTAACTCAAAGCTCTTTATAAAACCAGTTTAATATCATTATTAGTACAATCGAACCTCGTTACTATGTACCTCAAGGGACATAGCAAACCTGTACGTGAACAACCGTTTTAAAAGTAGTTAATGAGTGTTTTTTTTTTTTTTAAACGTTACTGTCAAGCGAGGCTAATTTATTTTTACAACTGTGTGACAGTTTAGAATGTCATTGCATGGTTTATAGGGGGTGGGGGTCCTCAGTAGCTCAAATGTGTACACAATCGAACACTAACGCAGTAGTAAAGTGCCAATTGCGGTAAGTCCTGAGTGCGCCCTTTCTTGTTCTGAACCAATGACAAAAAGACAAAAGAAGACAAAGACATCTTTTTTCCACATGAACTGAGGTGTTTTTACTGCATTTCAACAACAGCAAGCCTACCCTGTACATACACTGCACTCACGCCGTCCTCGACAATCTCGTACCAACAAAGGCAATAAAAGCACCCAGTTGATGTTGCGACGGGTCAAGACGACACACACAATGGGCGTAGATGTGATCGACGGAACTGTGGTGGGGGTGATCCACTGGCACAGAATCACTGCAGGTACTTCTAGCAACTGGACAATTATACTGGCACACGTCATAGCCTGTCTGTCACTGCCGTGATGCCACGCCAAAGTGGGGACAAGTTTAAATAGGGACAAAACGGACAAGGCAGGTCCGAACCTCACGCCTCGGTGGTCTCCCTTCTATCGTCAATCTCATTTTTGTCCGCATGAAAAAAAAAAAACGTTTGTGTTAATTTTCAGAATATGATACTCTTGCAAGTCATACACGTCCATATAGATAGATTAACTCTTTTTTTTCTCTCTCTTTTTTTTTTTTTAAGTCAGCATACAAGGTAAGCTAGGTGACTATATATGAAGACAACGACTAGAACTTTCACAGCACTGGCATTGGTTAATCTTAAATACAGTACTCAAGCATTGTTAGATGAAGAAA
Source organism: Hippocampus comes (assembly GCF_001891065.2). Taxonomy (NCBI): domain Eukaryota; kingdom Metazoa; phylum Chordata; class Actinopteri; order Syngnathiformes; family Syngnathidae; genus Hippocampus; species Hippocampus comes. The sequence goes on along the minus strand of NW_017805352.1, from coordinate 268,615 downwards.
AGAACAGAATAAAAGAAAGAAACATAATACCCCTGAAAACAAATAAGCTACAAGTTGGTTTCGCTCATCTAAAATGTTTCTTTTGTATTTCAATTGCATGATGTACATATTTGCGTTAACCATACCAACAAACATGAATCTTGTGGGAAATGTGTTGGACTTGCCTTCAATTAATACAGGACCATGCATATCGCTTGTTGATTTGTTTTCTTTTTCTTCTTCTTCTTCTTCTTTTTTTTTTTTTTAAACCAAGACTCAACTTGTCACAAATGTGTGGAGATAGTGTTGTCTTCACATAGACTGCTTTTAGTCGCTCGCTTCATGGTGCACATCCACCCTATTGCATGTTGACAGGTTATGCAGGATACAGTGGCCATCGTGGGGTAACTCTAAAGGTTGGCTGGGTTTGGTGTGTGTGTGTGTGTGAGGAGGGGATTAGTTACATTTTGGGCTCAGGCAGGGGGTGGTGAGGGGCCAGGCGGCCGAGAAAGAGAGAGAGAGGGGGAGAAAGGGGATGTCAGCTCCTGGACGACAGCCTTTGAATCCGTGCAGACCTGAGTGGTGGTGCCTGAGTTAGTCTGTTTAATGTCCGTCCTCCCTCCCGCAGGCTTCGGTGCTCTACGAACACAAAGCAAATTGCGTTACTGTCTGGCAGGGCCGAGAATTTGTCTGACCTGCCCTTGGGTACGCTGCCTCGTCCTTCAGTTTCGAATGGAAGTGAAAACAAAGATGTCACAAGTTGGTGCAGGGACTGATACGTGAAAGGGAAAATGGTGGATAGCGGCAACTCAAGAGTCACTTCTGAGGCCATACAAGTCAACAAAAATTGCAAACCAAAAAAAGACCCACTAAAAGTCTCAGCAACCCCCTGAGCCCCCCATTGTGACTGTTTAGGAAGTCAGTGTCAGAACTCTAACAGGTGGGACGGTGCAAGTGATTAAACACCCAAAAGAGATCAAATATTCAACAGAAAGTGTATTTATCTTATCATGATTTAAAATATCTGTATTTTTTTCAGAATTAATATTGGGTACCACCACATTGGCATTTTCAATACATTTTGTCAGGTGTTAAATGTGCGCAAAACCTTGCCTGTGTATCATTTCTATTTCCGTGATGGGAACATGTCATTGCTGAGATACGTTTCACTCTATTTTCTTTTTGATTGTGGTAGTTTTGTGAGCCCAGTGACCAAAAATGTGAACTGGGTCGGTAAATGCCCAAAAGGGTGTGAAATAAGTCACTGACGATTAATTACAGTCCTATTTTGTATTTTTTTTTTTTTTGCTGTGATGATGACGTAAATGAAGTTGTCTTTCCTCACTTTCTCATTGTTTCAGTCTTCTGCTCCTAGATGGGAACTGCAAGAAAACAGCCCTGCACAAACTTTTCTTTTTTTTTTTCCCAGGGCACACCTACTAGGAAAATATTCCAGAAATGATGGACAGGGATTTCCTCATCCTCTTTCCTTTCCTAACGTGCTCATCACGGAAGGGTTTGAGGAACGGGGGAAGTTAGGAGGAGAAAGCCCTCGTTCCTGTGGACTTGGATGTGACATTGTGCCGAGTACACGCATAGCGGTTCCCTATGGAAGAACGCTGACGGGATATGGAAGGGGAAGTGGACCGAGACACTTCACGAGAGCGGCTCAGACGGCTCAGGCGAGTGATGTTCCGTACCTTGACGGGGCCATCCACCGGGTCCAGTCCCTGCTCGGACAGCTGTTTCAAGGCACTTAGAGCAGCCTGAGAAGAGAAGGAAGAACAGATGGTCGAGTGAATGCGCAGGGAAGAAGAGCGCGATGGAGTGGGAGGAGAGTGAGTGTCACCCTTCAGCTGCTTTTCAAATAACACTTAACTCTGGGAAAGACAATGCCAGCAGGACACTTTCCCTTCACTCCGTGTTGTCTTTGGCTCCTCCGTTCTCACTGTTTGTCTAGCGTTATTGGCTTAACATTTCCACTTGATGTTCTTGCTGCCAAGTCAATAGGAGCGAGCGACATCTGTATCCCTGAATGTCACACCTAAATAAAGAGCAGCGGCGAAAGGAACAACTAACTTTTGAAGAGTCCATACTGCAGGAGCTTCAATTAAGTGTAAATAACGTTTGGCTTAAGACTTGAGTGATTTCAATGAATTCTGCCACTCTCGGCTTGACAGCACACCTTGTGGGCCAGCCACTGAATCAAACCGCAAATTGAAACCACTTGAGGGCCACTTATAGAAAGGGGCTCCTTAAGTGTGCCAAGATAAACGGGGCCCATCTGATGTTGTCCAGGTTCTGTCATGACGCACATCCTCTCTATCCCAATGAACCGGTCCAGATGAGCTGGCATTTTCCCCGTTCCCAACGCTGAGTGTGGGCTGAGGCGGCGCGGTCAGGGAATGTAACTCCCAGTTGAGCAAGATGCCACAGGATCCGGGCACGGTGGAGCACATTCGACATCTGTCTCCCTTGTACGTGCATTGCATACGCATCATTGAGGTAGGAGATGAGATGTATGTTAACACCACCCGTTTATTTTAAGTTCCTTTCAACACTCCTGTTTTCACGCTTTACCGTTTTGACATAGGAGCATCAGGCGGCTATTTGCGTCGGCAAAAGGAGCACTGGTAATGACACAGCTTGGATCATTTAGACTCGTCACTGCTCGATCAGAGTTGAGATAAGAAATGAGTGGCTCTGCTCAACAGATGAGTGGCCAAGTGATAAATGGATGAGCCAAGCATACAGACCACCCACATTAGCCAGGATACAATCTTAATGTACGGCCCTGAAAAAAAAAAAGCCTTCTCAACATGCATTCCGACACTAAACACACTTCTTCACATCTGAATTATAAAGATACATTCACTATGAGATACCCAATAGAGTACAGTACAAGGTGCACCAACGTGGCTCCATGGAATGCAATGCAACTAGGGAGGATAACAGCAATTATCGTCTGTAAAGCTTGAGTAAGAACCCCCCCCCCAAAAAAAAAAAAAAAAAATGGTGTTTGACTTTAGATTATGAGAGTCCTAATGCAGGAATGACAATTTATGACTGAAGGAAGCATAGGTCAAAATCTGGATTTTATCCATCAAACTGACAAAACCAAATCTGCAATGCCTGCAACAACACAGCAAGACAGGTTTGAGAAATTGTACTGTTGGGATTTTATTTTTGGGAATGAAAAAGAAAATCACTGGAATTCCGTTTTTCTCATGACAAAGATAGTCACCCAATTTTTGGATGCTTGGATTTCAACAATGAACAGGAAGATCCAGTTAAAGTAATATTTATCAAGTGCATAAGTAATTGTCATCGAAACTAACTTCTTGGGTTTTTTTTTGCATTTATTGAAATAGGTTTGGGAACTTTTTCTCCTTGGGTAAATAGCTGCGGCCCATCTGTTTTGGGCTGTGTGGGGGTGTGTGGAGATAAACAGCCATAAATCAGAGGTCTGACGGTGGCAGAGCTGCTGATATACGACAGGCAGGCATAAGGGCCAAGGCAGTCAGCCTATGGCCTAGAAGCTCAACAGAGCCCGGGACAAATACTGGGCCTATCTCTGGGAATGGAAGCCAATGATCCCCTTAAGCGTAGATCTACAAGGACAATGAACACATTAAGATATAATATACAAAAACAAACGACCAAAAAAAAACCCTTGCCAAGAAATTGCACGCATGCTTGATGGTCAATTGCATTGCATACGGCATTTTACTCAGACAACCAGAGACACCCCACCAAAAAAAAAAAAAAAAAAAAAAATCTTTGTTCATGATTGGATGTGCTTGATGGGACAACTTGCACAAAACCGAAGTGAGCCCTATTAAGTCCCTCTTCAGCCTCACTCTCCTTCCACACTCCAACTTCAGATAACAAACCGGCACTCACCCCGTCCGTGCCCACCTCACACATTGGCTCATTCATCCATCTATTTCGCTTCTCGTAGTTCAAAGGCTCGGACAAGCAAGCAGTCAAACGGACCGCCGCCGTCTGAGGACGATCTGCAACTATAGCCGAGTTTCTGATGCGGAGTGACAAGAGCGGCTCATTTTTCTGGGCCTGCTGCTCTGTTAATGGCTTCCCCAACAGAGGCTTTGATTCCATCAACGGCTTAGCCAAACAAAAGCCCAGTCTCCCAGGAGTCCGATGCATCGGCCCGACGGATCTAATGGATTGTTAGATCACATTGACCCAGACAAATCGGACTCCCGTGTCAGTTCTCGCCGCAGGACCGCTGGGTTCTAGTCAAGCGTGAGGAGAAATATGGCCGGCCGAGGAGATGGGAAGACAGCGGAGAAAAAAAATCTTGGATTGCAAATATTTTAGAAAATAAAGAGAATGTGCAATTCTTTCATATTCATTCCAAGCCTCTTTGGACCTCAAAAGCAACATTTCCAAAAAGAAGTACACATCAATTTGCTCGTCTGCTGTGTGTTGGGAATGGAAACCCTGAACAAGCATGTGCTACCACCGCAAGGATTTAAGGTTGGATGGCGATGGGAGTAAACAGGTAAGAAAATAATAAAGACAAATGGGACACGGTACAGTAGTGTGAACAACAAACACAAATGGCTTTCGAATTCTGCTGTGTATTTGCCACTGCCCCAGATGTCACTTTGTTTTATTCAAATTGCATTCTTCATTTCCTGGGTCCACACATAAATAGAACATTCACTCCTGGCTTATCAATAGACAGAATTACAGTCATTCCAGTCAATGGGTGCGGAAAAATGGGAGGGTGCGGGGACAACGCAACGTGTATAGGACCGAATTGCAGCGATTGGTGGAAATTTAGCTAATGATACCCACCATCTACCTATTCTATTTTTCTGGCCTGCAGTTGCCTTCCAGTTACGAGTCTGCTGCCACTTTTTTCTACTTGCAGACACCAGTCAGAGGTTTCATCCACCGACCCAGCCTTTGATAATGGGCACCAGATCCACAAGGATTGGGTCTCATAAAACCCATCCCTGACTTTTGATCCGGGCCAAGACTGTCAGTGAAAGACTCCCATCATGCGAATCATAATACACGAGGGAGCGTGATGGCGCTGCTCTCACAGGCCGCCGACTCTCAGTGCCTGGAAGTGACTCCAGACATCAGTGACATCGAGAGTCATCTCGGGGTTGATGAAACAG
>NW_017805352.1:260292-263453 GCF_001891065.2 Hippocampus comes | reverse complement strand
GGGAAGGAAGTAGGCTTCAGCAGTGTGGTTCTGATAAATGAGCGGCTGCCATTATCAATGCCAGACAATGAAGTGACTCAATTACATGAAAGAAACTGTTGTCTTTTGTCATTCCGTTTTGAAATCAATCTTTGTACGCTTGTATTCCTCTAAGAGAGGTTACCGACACTTGTGATTACGGAGCCTTGCAGTAAAGTGGGAGGACCCTTCCACATGAAAAGCATCTTGGATGGCTTGTGATGAGAATGATCTAAGGGATGTCGGCTAGACTAAACATTGACCAGAGTGGATTTCAAACAGGGTGCTTTACAGGCAGCAGACAGGAGCTGGAAAGGTAGAAAATGAGTGGCTTTGTCAGATATCTAAAGCTGGATATATTGTGCCGTTTCCAAAAGGCCACATAAAACCATGACAATGCTCTTCCCTCCCGCAACCGCAAAGAAATCGATACCTGGGAGGAGGTACATCGACCGTTGCCAGCACCGAGCCTTTGTATCACATTCTCCTGTTTATTTGTTATTTCTTTAGTGTAGCGTCAGTGAGTTTTCCTTTTGTCATGAATGTCTTGAGCTTCTTCTCATCCCTTGGCTTTCATTTCCTCCAAATTCCTTTGCTTTGCTTCAGCCCACATTTGGAGCCTGGACTGGGATCACAGAGAACTTCCAAGGCAGCTCATGGAGAACACCTGTGTGTGCTTAAGTGCTGCCAGAGTACGCCATCTATTTGTTAATATGGTGCTATATGTACATGGACTCTTGAGCAACTACAGAGAAAATGTATTCGGAACATCTCACCAAAATCGCTTCCTCACTCTCGCTCCAGATTTCACATCCTCTCCCGCATCGGAGGCATTGAGAAAAGGGGCATTATGTGCCACAGCCTGACATGACGTTAATTCCTCTGAAGCCCTTCACATGTGCCGCCTCACTTTTTTTTTTTTTTTTGCCTCTGCGGATTACCCGCGGCTTTGGTACAGCTGAACAAACTTTTCAATGGGGGGAAATGTATTTGATTCCAGCATACATCGCAGTTATGTGTGGACGCCGCCACATTACGGTGATGAGGATTCCCCAAGGGGATGGGCATGCGTATTTCCGTGCAAGCTTCTGGCCTGCTCGCAGGCCGGCCGAGCTTAGCCGGCGGGTCCTTGAGGCTCCCCGGGGGAGCAAGCCTTCGCTGACATGGGAAGCCATAAATAAGGGCCTGGGGCGAAGCGCCGTGTCATGCGTCATTTGGGCCAGAGAGGCCTGCTTTATCCCCTCCCTTCATTGAGCTGCTTGAGCATGGCACCTCCTAGGGCGTAATTCAGAACATATGGGCAAAGGCCGAGGGCAGAAGCACATACCACACTCAAGCCTTGTCAGCGTAGCATCTCAGATGATACACAGATACGTCCCGAGACAGCCTTCATGATAAGAGAGTAGATATGCCCCTCTGGGGTTGAAAAATTCAAATAAAAACACTATATTCATTTCAATGTAATATGAACAGGCTTATTTCATGATAAACCGATTTCTTTTATGTATGTGTGTGTGAATGTGTGTGTGTGTGTCAAAAATACCATGAACCATTCACAAATATGCATGACGACAGTACTGCTCAAATAGAACGGTGTGGTACACATACAAAATACTTGTGCAAAGAAATTCCTTCACACCTCAACTATCAGGTGACTTGAATTTGTTAGTCATAATAATATGATAAAAAACGTGATATATGTATATATATTTTTTTAAAATAAAAGAAAGAACCAACCACAGCAAGTCCTGCTGGGGAATCGCCATCCACTTTCAAAATGCAAACTAATCCGGTTTTTGCTGGTGAACCAGCATCTATTTTAAGCAAGAGATGAGACTGACAAACGAACTTGAGAAGGGCTGTGGAAAGTGCCTTAAGGCCAATGTGTCACCAGGATTTCTTATGCCAAATTGCCTCACAAACAAAAGCACGACGACTCCCGGCCTGGGTGTGTTGGCACACTAGTGTGCCGTGAAACTTCATCAGGGCTACAGTGGGCAACTATACATTCATTTGTCACTATTTATCATTTTTGAGAGGAAAATATAATTGGTTTAATATTCCTACAGTTTTGTTACATTTTTGTTTGGTGGCGTGCTGTTTTTCAACTGTATCATAAAAATGCCATTGCTCAGTAAAAGTAGGGAAACGGTGATGTAAGGTGTTGGTGGGGAAGTCTTCACCCAAAAATTAAATAAAATTCAGTCATCGTGGGAAATTCTGGATTCAGCTTGATGACCGTGCACTCTCTTTATTAGGTTTCCTCGGCGACTCCAAATTAATACAGTATTACATCACATCACATCCACCTGCAGCGGTCAATGTGTTATCTATGCCACAGGGAGTATCGTCTATGTAAAATCCTGGACTATTAGGACTCAAATTGCCCTTGGGGACCAACAGAAAGCTGTGGGAAGAACGGCCGGCCTTCAGACACATTCTTTTATCGGCAAAATGATACTGATCGGCCCCCAAGGGCGTCCCACTTCTCTATTGTCAAGCTTGTCTTTGCCTCAACTCTCCATCTTTGGCCAGCGTTACAGGCGGAAAAGTTGTCCTTTGGCCGTTTCTTTACATGGCAACAAGGCGACAAGGAAAATATTTGAAAACAGGTCTCCAAGTGGAATTTGTTGAAGATGACAGAGCTATATTTCAGCCGTGTTAGAACATTAAAACCTTTTGTCTGTTCGGTCGGGGCACATGTGAAGATAGCACAGCAAAAATAATAATGGTAGGACACAGAACTACAATGACATTTATGGCAATAACACAGACTCCAGCGAAATGTATTTTTGCAACACCACCAGCAATATCGCAACACTTACTGTATGTCAAATTATAAACCAACAACGGCGGTTGGTGTTATGTTGAGTGTCCCTTTGGCCAACAATCACATTGCAGCATTTTCATTTGATCTGCAAGAGCTGACATCTCTTTAAAAACAGCTCTGCCAGGTTTTTTCCCCCCAACCATTACTGAGCCAGCGCACAAATCTTTCATTCGAAGAAGCTCACAGAACACCACCAAACAAGAAAATGGAGGGGAAATAGCAGTAAAACAGGCCAAAATCCAAATGTCGGGGGGTGAGGCACGACCTTGTTGCAAATTAGGTGTGGTCCAAATGGCACTGGGGCCTGAATAGA
>NW_017805352.1:245762-260204 GCF_001891065.2 Hippocampus comes | reverse complement strand
TATATATATATATATATATATATATATGTACCCTGCATGCCGAATCAGGAAAGACTGCAGCCAGCTGTCGCCATACCATGAATATGCCTCATGCTTTCAAACTATATGGTAGGCCGTCATCAAACTTTCATCGAAACACAGAATCTGATTATCGTGACAAACTCAACTCAAAATAGCCTGAACCAAGTCTTAAGCGGCAGAATCTACTGGGTCGGACTGTCAAACCTGGCGATAATAATTCGCTGGGTGCAGGTCTTCAAAACCTTCAAGGCATTTCAGCAGACAATACACCATTTGCGTGAAATCCTCCCTTTTCACACTGACAAAAATGGGCGACAAGATTTAATGGGCAGACTTACAGGTGTGGAAAAAGAGCAACTTGGGAATCCCGCTTTGGAAGGTTAAGCGAAAGGGTAAGGTGAGAGGAGCTAAGTGTTTTACTGCCATCTGCATGCAATAATCCTGAAACTGCCCATCAAAAAACGCTGTATTTCCCATGTCGGGGACAACAGTGAGAGTGGATGTCTGCTAGACAAGGACATCCGGTAACAAGAGAGGACGCGCAGCCGGGCAGCGTTTTCACACTCTCTTCCTCTCATCTCTTCCTGTAGCTCTCTCCTCTCTCCGTGTTGACTTTAATCGCCTGGTACACACAAGGGACACGCCCGTAAAACCCTTTGTGATGTTTTATCATCTCCTATGGATTGCCACCAGACTGTTTCTCATTACTCTGTGCGCTCACTATATGTTGCCTCTTGTACAGAAAGCCCGTGTCGTGCTTGGTAGGCCTGCCTACTGTGTGACAGGGGGAGGTTGAGACCCACTGTGATGAAGGGAGCGCCTGAAATGTTATGAAAACCCTTGCATGTTTCCATAGCAACTGGCACGGCGAGCTGCAGACACGGATTATGTGTAAACCAAGTTTACTGACAACAATAAATTCCATCATGCTTAAATCAAGAGAAAGCCCTTGCCAGGTATAACTCCTCCGACAAAACTTTGTGACAAGTACATCCAAGGACGTACGCTAACTTCACAAAGGAGAACTGGGATGAGGAAAACTGCAATGCAATACAGACTACAGCAGTGGTTTCAACAAAGGGCAATAAAGAAGAGAAAGAAGTTTTTGTCGGAGCTGAGCAAAAATATGGATTAAGTCTGAAAACAGGGAGAGGTTCAAGTGCCGAGCAAGCTCACTGACGCGGACATGTTTAGGCCTCATGTGCGCAAGAAAGCGCATTCAAATTCTCCGCAGCTGCATACGACACAGTGACACCCAAGGCAAAAGATATAAAACTGTCAGAGGAATTGATTTAACAAAATTTTCATGATTGTGGTTATAGTTTGCGGTAGTGTACAACTGCACTGCTTTCTACCAAGGAGCTTTTCAAAATAAATATTTTGGTTGTGTTATTTAGCAGAAGCAGAGATCTATTAAAGAGCATTTTAAAACACCTCTCTTATTGCATGGGTGCACTGATGCAGTTAAAACTCAATCACATTAGCCTAAACCGTTGACTTAATACTGCCCCCAAAACATCAATCAAAATGGAGCATTCATTTAAAAAAAGCACCATTTTAATCACAGCTCTTCTCTGTGTTTTGTACTGAACGAATTGAGGGTATGAGGAAATTAAAACGCAAGGTCGATCACCATTTGGTCATCCCCCCCCCCCCATCTCAATTTTAATTTGTAGAAAAATTAGATGAGCAAGTAGCCTCCTCAATCTGCCCCGTAGTAAAAGTCAAGAAAATCAACCTAACAGATGCTCTGAAGAAGCACTCTGGTCTATAGCCACATTTTCAGCGACTGATACTGTTAGTGGGAGGGAGCATTTAATCCTTTGTGGGCAGGTTTAAATTTTTTTTTTTTTTTTTTATGAGACATGTCACACCATTTTACAGCATTGCAAACAGACAGTAAACACCTGGAAAGTGCTGCACTTTAACACATGATTAAGAGCCAACTAATTGGATTGCAGATGGTAAAACTGTAAGGAGGACCGTAAAAGAGAACGGAAGACGAGACGGGGTAGGCCTGAGAGAGGGACCAGGACACCCCAGGCCGCTGACAAATGATCGAGCTAGGGTTTCTCATTTCTGCTGCCTGACTTGAAAATGCAAATAGCAGACTTTCTACGGTCAACAAAAAAAAAAGGGAAAAGACTCCCCCCCCCTATGTTCACCATCCATCCCTCCATTCTTCTCCTCTCATGCGGTGGTGGTTGGTCGCATGAAACAGAGGTCAGGGGACTAATGGAAGACCTCATAGCCTTGTGTGCTTCTAGAAACAACCCCCCCCCCGTCTACTCCCAGTCCTGTCTCTCTTATAAATCAAGCTGGCTTCATTGAGAATGGCAGAATCCTCTGATGTCCCGGCCATGTCTCATTTCAAAGTCCCCCTGAAGGCTCACACGGTTCCACATTTACTCTGTGGGCATGAGAGAGCAGTGTGTGTGTGTGTGTGTGTGTGTGTGTGTGTGTGTGTGTGTGTGTGTGTGTGTGTGTAAGAAATTTGATTTGAGGAAATTTTGGAATGGAGAAAATGCCCCACAGGAAAAGTGTTTATTTAGTAACAATGCCACAATAGATCCCACCCTTGAAGGCTTTTATGAAAACTCACATAATTTCAGCTAAATCATTACACCATCAGCTGACAATCGTGATCGTGTGTGTGTGCGCGCGCGTTCCTAGATGAAACTATTGCGGTTTAAGTGGCACGCCTATGCTTCTTAAGAAGACCACAACATTTCCCAAAGATTGCGGTAAAAAGGATGAGGGAGTGTTGAGATAATGACATTGTCTGACTTCCCCTTGAATGTACACTGAAAACAAAGCCAGGTTACATTACATCCATATGGATGCATTCTTCACGAGTGGTTTGGCCCTCGTTTTTACAAGTGGCGCAATACAATCATGCGAATGATGTGGCGAGAATCTAACGGAGCCTGTGTAGTGATGGAAAATGAAAAAAAAAAAAAAAAAAAAAACTGCATAAAGACAGAAATACCAGAGGGCTTTGTACACAACCTTGAGACATCCCTATGTGCAGGGGGTTCCAAAAATACTGACATCATTTTGTCGTCTAAATTCCATAAATAATAGCTCAACTTATCTCAAAGTTTAATGTAAAAATCATTGAAGTTGAATGTTTTCCTTCATCAAGATGCAGATGACTCACTAGAAACAAAAAGGAATCGTGTGTGACAGACACAGTCTGTCAAATATGAGTGAAACGTATCATCACTCACACCATGCCTTCCAAAATCTTCAATTTGCAATACCGTGAAGATTCTGCTATGAGGCACGCAGACAGGCAGACACGCACACACACAGTGTTTACACACTCCGCAGGAGTGTGTGACACCTCAGTCGTAACTAGTGTTAACCCCCGACGTGGCTGTTGTTTTTGAGTGTTTCAAAATGTCTGCCGTTTGAGGCCTGAGAATGCGTTAACATCCAGATGAGAGCAAGGCGGCGGCAGCCGGGGAGCAGAGTGGGGAGCGGGGGTCTTGGAGGTGGAGGTAGAGGGCTGTCTCAGACAGACAGAATAACATTCCCCAGTCGTTACGCTCATCTCCATAACTCAGTACGCTGCCACAAAGCACTGATCCCAACGCGGGACTTTAATGAGTGGACTCCCACCACTATAAGCGCCGTTACCTGCTGCTGAACAGCGAGAGTCACTTTGGGCCTGATTCATGGCTGCAGATAGCATCCTTTAACTTATATTGAGTGGAAAGAATAAGATTGACACCTTTCTAGGTGGGAGGCAACTTAAAAGGCTGTAAAATCTGACTGATAGACTTCAAAATTCTGAGCTCAACCACAAAAAAAAGGACACTCCAAGGCCAGTGACCTCTCTACAATCCACATTTGTCCATAAAAAAAGACAGCCCGGTCGTCACGTACTTGGCTACTTGTGTTATCCTGCTGATTGGCAGGCAGACATACGGGGGGGAAAAATATCCTTGGCCAGCAGTAATGGCAAACACCAACACTGGTTACTCTGTGATCGTTGTTCTACCAGTTTGGCATGCCTCTTTGCATTCATGACTATGGCGGAAACTTAGAAAGTTGAAATTACTGTCAATGTTTGATATTGTTAAGGAACACTTTTACCAATTCTGAACCTGCAGCGACATGGAAAGTGTTTAAATCCAGACATCAGTACGCCACTCTCCAAGCAGATTCCGTGTGTTTGTCCGTAACATGACATTTTAAGCGAGGCTCTGCATTTGACACACCCCTTTTACTATCTTCCATGAAGTGCAGATATGCTTTTGCTGCTTTCCGAGGGTTCGCGTTACACATTAGCTACAATCGCAGCACAGCTGTTGTCTTTCAATGATGTCATCGTGCCTCAAAATGTAACGGGTACACCTATCTACACTCAAGAAATGCGGGAGAGGAAATGGCACGACAATACATGTAGCAATCAGATCCTTGTAATATTCTTACATTCTATGTTCCTGGGGGTGGGGGGGCAGTTCATGTTATTGCAGTGTAAGGATGCACCGAATTACGTGTGTTATGGTGTGTCTGTATTTTACTTACCCCTAATGGGTAGGTCCCGTTTGTATATTGAGAGGGATGAATTGGAATCACAGCCTACCTAATGCCAAATCAAAGCAGAAGCATTGACATTTGCAGAGCAAAACGTTTAATGCATCGGTGGGAGAAAAGGTGTTTTCTCCACAGGTGACAAACATCACACGCTGTCACTGCAAGATCGCAAAGCAAAGATTACATAGCCGGCCCTTATCTCCGAGACCTTTTCAGCGAGTCCCGCTATCACTCGGTGTCAAATGACATTAGTCTAATGAGGCAAAGACGCTACAAAGAGCAGCAGGTAAGTTGGCCGTCAAACGCCTGGCTGGCTTCAGCCTCTCACCGGGGTGACGATTAAAGGGAGGCGCGACGGCTGAAGAAAGCTCTATCCGCGTTACAGTTGTGTGCGTGGGAAATCGCACATTGAGTAAATCGCGGCCGATGGTTGCGAGGGATGCTGCCCAAACCTCTTGCTCTTCTTGGCACCGAGGTGATAATGAATGTAACACTTTTGTTACCTTTACGCCGTCGCAGAGGTGTGCCTGGTACAAAGCCAACAGGGAGGGAAAACAATCAAGTTGTATGGTCGGATGCAAATCCAAGTATCACCACTTGCTGTCCTCCAAACATACCATTTGCAGAAATGCAAGGAAACACAAGTCACACCCCTGGTACGACACAAGTAAAACCATTATTTTCATCAGAAGATGTCATGATCGACGGGAGATGCGGGTATTATCTATCAGGAGGATAAGCGGCTCGGACAATGGGGGGATACCATCGTCAACCGACAGAATGCCGAGCAGTCAGTGAGTCAACAATTATGGCCATCGCTAATACACAGCAGACTGCCAATTGTTAAACGCTCTCAAGAAAATTTGTAAGAAATGTGTACAAAATCCTAAACATGATATCATCTTCATAACACGCCAGCTTTTCGCAAAGCCACGTAGCAATGCTCTAAATAAATGATGAAATAGGTCAACGGAGAAAGGAAAATATACGATTTACGTTTGGGTTTCACAGTCCCTTCGGCTCAATGTAACTCAAGTGTGTCATGTGTGTTGATTCACTTCCCCACGATGTCAACACTTAATAGACATGCTAATCCTTCCAAAGGGCCACTGGGAGCTATCAACGAGTCTCCTAATGGGCAAGTTCATGTTTATTCTCTTCTCCCACTGGGGAAAAAAAGACTCACTTGAATCTCCCATTTTATCATCCGCTGTCTCAATCAATCTCTCGCATCCTCACTCAATCAATTTCTCTCCACTTTTTTTTAGGTTCCCCCTCTCCCTTTTGGCTCCCCTTTCTGGACGGGTAACCCATCTCCTTACTCCTCCATCATTCTTTCACTGCTCCTATCCGCTCCCTAATCTTCTGGTCTGAAGGGTGTTTCCTGAAGAGGGCATGTGCGCAGACGCATGTGAGTGATGGATGGTGTAGGGCATGCTTGACTTAGTTCCCTCTTCAGAGGCTCCGACAGTGGAGGTCCTGGGTGAGGTGATGCTTGCGAGGGAGGAGAGGTAACTAGCTTCTTTGAGGGCGTGCGCGGGAGGCGTAGCTCTCACTCAGGGCCTGCGTGATGCGAGCTAATTACGATGAAGGATGAGAGCTGCCACCTCCTACAATCTGGGAGCGCCTTCATTAAATTTAAAGTCGACCATGCATCACGGCAGGACATTTGGAAATAACAAAAAACAGGTTTTGTGCAAAACATTCCATAATTCTGAACTAAAAGTTGGCGCGGTAAGTCTGATAGGTCACCTCCCTGACCGGAATCAGCTTATCGGTTTTGCAGTGCAGTTTTGTGTCCGCAGAAGCGGCCATCCTGATGGCGCCCGTTGTTTTTGAGGAGGTCGACGCAGAAGACACCCAGACGGGCTGAATTTGATACCAAATTAACAAAACATTCCGACAATTGTTCTGTCACCGCAGTGTCAAAGCCACAGTCGACATTGTGGAAATGTTGAGCAAAGGCACCATAACACACCACAAGAATGCTATTTTCCTTTGTTTTTGAACAACATTGTAAATCGGATTAGTTCGATGGCTAAGCTTCCGAAATAATTATAATTATAATTGGAATGAACGAAAAATACGTCACTTGTGCAACTTAAATTGTATTGAAGTGATGTATGTGAATGGCGGTTGTCATAACATCTTCCGCGGGTCTGCGGGCAAAATGTTGGAGATGATTACAAATTACAATGATTTTTTTTTTGTGTCCTCTACAAGCCTCAACGCTAGGGATGGGCGAAGTACCGACATCAGTTATCGATATCGGGCACAAAAAGCAAAACATTAAATAAATTTTTTTTTTTTTAAAAAAATCCAACGAGTGAGTCCTCCTTGGCAGTAATTGGCACCAAACTGCGACTACTTGACACATCAGCGAATCAATGATCTTCGTCAGAAAGTTTCACAATTTTTGGTGTTTGTGTTAAATGTAATTTTATATATCCAAAGTAGTAAAGGTATCAATCTGACAAAAAGTGGTATCGAACATCCCTCCTCAA
The DNA here is from genome assembly GCF_001891065.2 of Hippocampus comes. Classification (NCBI taxonomy): domain Eukaryota; kingdom Metazoa; phylum Chordata; class Actinopteri; order Syngnathiformes; family Syngnathidae; genus Hippocampus; species Hippocampus comes. The sequence goes on along the minus strand of NW_017805352.1, from coordinate 253,134 downwards.
CACAATTGAAAAAAATGTTTGAAAACATTTTACTTGGATCATTGGTGACTCCCCTCCGAAAACACATTGCCAAACTTAGGAAACCATGCTCCCAATTTGCAGGAACAGTCAACGCAGAATGCTCTTTCAACACATATAGTGATTTAGGATCCATCCAGGTGCAGTGTTTGGGCATATAAAGCGTAGACAGAGAAGCAGGGAGGAGAGGCTGTCCGACAGCTGCCTGCCTGGTTGGGTAACGCATCAGCGAGACCCCCTGAGAGGAGCCCAGCCTGGGGTAACGTCTGCGCTCCAGTCGGGAAGGAGCACATCAAACACAAGCTCACCTGCTGTTCTCGCGTCCTCCACGGGGGATGTGAGAAGACCGTGGCAGCAGTCATCACACCAAGACATCGGTCCCATGGATAATCCGGCTGCAACCACACACCTTTACACGACGCAATCCTCACTTCGGCATCATCGCTTGACCCACCTTAACATGCCAAATAACTAGAATAGTCACTAACTGCCCGAAAAAGTTGTCTTATTCACGACTAGTTGTGACAATTGAACGCAGCAAGGACTTTTATCACAGCCGCATTCGTTGAGTTCACTTTACAACACATGCTGCCAACACCTACAGGCAGCGCTTTAAGTGGAGAAAAAAAAAGTGCCGGTACTCCTCCGACTCCACGTGAAAAGAACATTTCGGGGGACATGAGTAAGCTGAGTCAATACCCCATTACATGAATGCATAACAGCATCCCCCCCCCCCACCCCACTATGTTCAACGTGTCAAATGAAATCAACTAGATTTGCTCATGTTGCAGAAAATTTGATCAGCCGCAGCTGACAATTTGGGAGACAGGACCCCGGGGATGGCGGTGGCTCAGCTGAGGACATTATTGCACGCAATGAGAAGCCCGTACACACAAATACATCGAGGGAGAGAGGCTGGTGGGAGACAACAGTCACCCCTGTCATTTTCGATTGCAGGCCGCTCATGTTGCATCAGCGACACCTCACATACAGCCCAGTGGGCCTCAGCCCCCCTGGTGTCCCACTGCCGCCACAGACTGACTGCCAGAGACTTACTTCAGCTCTGGAGAACAAACACAGAAATGAGCCTTGTTAAATATTAGGGTGGGGGGAAAAAAAAAAAGTTAAAAATGACATCAAGATATGACTGCTTGTCCATGGGCCCTACCAAAGTTGATCTTGACAAAACTGATGAAGAATGTCTGAGGAGGCAGCAATTCGATGATGGAGTATAAATGATCGGTGGTATGATCAACATCTAGACGACAAGCGACGGTTCGCCCGGGGCGCAAATCTACCCAGCATCGCCTCTGATAAGAATATATAAAAACGTGATAAAAGATGACGTAAATATATAAACAATGTTTTTAATTTACAGAAAAAGAAATGTTCAAGCTTCTATCAATTATTTATTGTAGGTAGGGAAAAGAAGACAACACTATCCCTCCGTCCCGCTCCAGGAATGAGCAATCAAACTAAGAATAACCAAACTTGTGTAACAGCAGAAGATCGATTACCCATGCCTACAGAGCACCGCTTCGAAGCCCGAGTAGGTGCGGCTTGGGTGCCGCAGGCTCGTAACTTGAAAAACTTTGAAATCAGGACACTTATAAGTCAAGACACCAATGTCATTAAAATGCACGGGCAGGCCGAATTAAAAGTGCATTGACAGTCCTTGGCTTTAAGCGAGCCTCCGCCAGCGTGGAGATTCCTTACAGGCTCACATGTGTTTGGCAGATGGTACTGAGCCGATGGCATACCAGGTCAGGAAGACTTCAGCGATGCAACTCTCTCTAATTTGACTCAACAAATACTATGCCTTCAAGAATGTCTGCAAAAAGGAATCACGACATTCAAGCGCGGCATTGTCTTCGGCTTGTCTGTGGTAGATAAATAGCCGCATTGTAAAAATGACATATCTGCTATGAATCAAAAGGCATGGCCACAGTTTTCGCAATCACGGACAAATGTCTTGTACAAGACTTGTTTTTCTCCTGGAATAATTCTAAATCGTGACAGAAAGCACTCCGGATGCCATCAATAACGACTCAATATCCATGTGGGCATCTTTTACGTAGGCTAAAGCGCTCAGGCCATTATGTCTACAGGGATAGAAAACTGGATAAAATATGGAGCTGGTCACCGAGTCATTCATAAAAGCTTTTGTGAGGGTCATTCATTCATTCATTTGTTTATTCATCTGGTCGGGGTAGAAGCCCTCAAGTTCTTCCACACCAAAATCATTCAAGCAGGCTTCCACTAACTGTTGCCACAAAGCCACGACTTAAGATTGAACAAGACTTTTGGATTTTTTTAAAAACTAAATTAAGAAGCATGCATTTTGTCCGTACATTGGGTAGCGGGGTGTTATTCATATTCAGTGTGTATATATCAAAAAAACAAAAGATGCCAGCATGACTTGTCTAACTGAGATAACGGCACCCAAGACACACATTACTCGATTTATCTCATAGAGGCCAAGCTCAATCAAATTTACAATCTGTAATCACGCAGGCAAAAGTGCAAAACGTGCGTTTGTGTGTGTGTGAGGAAGAAGAGTGCAAGCCAAGGACAACATGTGGCACAGGAAACACGTGGAAACAATTAATTGGCAAGCCAGACAGATCGATGTGCATTCACGCAACACCGGCCAGATTAAAGCTTGCGCTACCACCAAAACATTTTTTTTTGATATTTGATTGTATCCGGACAATGGGGTCGATGTCACCCTCCACATGTTTAAGGGAACAAAAGTTACTTTCAAACAGGTATCTCCACTGGTCCCCGGACACATTGGCATTGGGGTTGAAAATCAGCCATTAAATGATGACTTACGCTCACGCTAAAGTAGCACATGCATGCGAGGCTTTGATGACACGGTGACATTTGTGGAAGCATGTTTTCTCAATCCATTGTTCAACGTTTGCGGTCTGTCAGGATCTGTTCGTTACCGCCAGCCCATATTACATGCACATGTTCCACAGGCAGGCTGATAAACAGTCATCGGCTGCGTGCATTTCTAAAATAACTCTCTCCCTGGGAAAACACATGTAAATGCGGTGATCAGCGCGCACTTGTGGCTTGAGATTTAAAGGCTAGCTCAACGGCTTTGGTGTCTCCGGCAGCCGACGGCCGATGGCGGCAGCGGCCGACGCGGCCGTCTTTGATGAAGTGACCGACTCTTTGACGCCTCTCGGCCTACTTTGTTCAAGTGTCAATGTTTGGGTCTGCTGATGCCGAACCCTCATTGTTGGGTCCTCCCTTTGTGGCCACAGTTTTCACTGTACAGGGAAGAGGCAAAGAAAAGGCCTTCGCCAACAGTCGGTCATGCCCCAGTGCTCCTGGCAACAACAGGTCCAGAGGACGCAGACCTGCATGGCCTATATTGGCTCGGCTCTCCCTTCGTGGCGGCGGCACTTGCCCCCCCCCATGTCAGCTGGCCCATTCAGAACAGGGCCGGCCCTTTTTATGAAAGCTTTGAAGAGTGCCGAACAAAGGGGCGTCCTATGTTTAGATGATAGAATGTAAGCAAGTAGTTTTCTGCTTGGGCAACACAAGACAAAGGGTGTCATTTTTCGAGACAAGGAGTAGGCGAGAGAGTGTTGCAGTGAGACAACCCAAAAAGGAGGGAAAAAGTTGAGGGCGCACGACAAGTGATGACAAGATGCTCTTGACAGCCCCACCCCCCTACAAAATTAAAGTCTCAGCGACTAAATCTCAATGCAAACTAGATTTGCAAATTACAACTATATATAATATCCAAATGGTCTGTGTGTGCAGGTGCTCACAAAGTTGTGGCTAATCAGTGTAAATATAATTAAGTTTCCTGATTGCATGTTTCATATCAGAGTTTTGTAAGCAATGGTAAATGACAATTTGATTTTGTCTCTTAATTGTGCAGCCGCAAATTGGACTGCTGGGCAACGAAAACAAATGACTTTGCAATGGCAAAGCGACAATGTTGCCCTCAGAGTAAGTTGTGTTTTGCCGTTATTTGATCAACTTTTTATGAGCAAGGGTTACTTCCTTAGGTATGAGTTAAATGTACCTGATCATGGCTAGCTTGGAGGGTGCTCCCGGTGCCGTGGAAAGTCATTTGCACAGGAGAGAGGGTCAGATAGGTCACAAAGTCCTTGCCGCCCTGCGCATCACTGTACTGCACCTGGAACAGTTCAAAGACAAAAAGGATGAAGCGGTCGCCGTGTTTGGTGGGGAAACATGATTGCAATGCACTCTTGCATGCCCAACGCACCCGCAACCATACAGAGGTGGCGACGCATGTAAGGGTGTGTATGCGGGTGGTTGTTCCAGATTTTTAGGATTGTGCGCAGTGAACAGATGAACCGGCTCCACATCTACAATAATGACACTTGTACATTAATATGGAACACATCTGTGGCGAAAAAAAAAAAAAGATTTATATGCGGTGTGAGCATATTTATTTATATTTTCATTGGCTTGGGAATTAAAATATATTACCGCCTTCAGTCAAGAATTGTCCGTCATTTACACCCCCCCGCCCCCGTACGCGTGAGTGTGCAGTACATGATCTGTGGCCGACGTCTTCCAGTGGAGTTTTTCTGTGCGATTGAGTTGAGTGAGCGGAAATGGAAAAAATGTGCACCCCTATTGATACATCGTCCTTTGCCCGAGAAGACACGTGGGCTCAAGAGAACATGAAGAAATACTTGAGAGGTGAGATGGGAAACACTTTAATGCGCAGAACATGACACAAGCTGCAGTAGCTACACCTGCATGCATGACTGGGCGGACACACGTAGCGCTGAGGAGAGATGGGCCAAGGGTGCTAAACTGTGGAATGCTATCTGTTGAGCAATCAAGCCATCAATACTGTAAAAACGGGCTGTAGGAAATGAGTCCTCTGATAGTTTCATATTTTATAAATTGTAGCGGCTTCTGGAGGAGCGGAATCAAGAGATAACAAAGACTTAAATATTGACATTCTATCTGGTACGGCATTTGAAAACAATTTCAGATGTTCAGGTCTGGATAAACATCTTGCTTGGAAAATGCGAGAAAAAAAAAAGTTGAGAGGACATAAACATCTTGCTTGGAAAATGCGAGAAAAAAAAAGTACTGTAATAAAATAAAAAATGGACTGAGGTGTCATTTTTGAATACAAGGAGTAGGCGATTTTGAGAGAGAGAGCACTGCAGGGAGGAAAAACCAAAAGAGGAGGAAAAAAGTTGAGGGCACACCACATGTGAAGACACTCTTCACAGTTCCACTAATGAAAACCAAAAAATCTTTCGCTTTATTTCACTGAATTTATTAACCTTATCATCATCATCTGGGTTTTTTTTTGTTTTTTTTGCCCACCCTTCACAAATCATTAAGCAGTCAACGTTCCGTTTCCTCTGCTTTTTGTCAGCACTATTTGGCTCGTTAGAGTGGATTTAATCTGGGAACATTGCTGTTGTGGGTCCGTAGTGCCAACACTATGTGATCTTTGACTGTATAAATAAACATCACATGGCTCTAGCGACCAGCCAAATTCTGGGTTAGAAAACGGCAAGATTTGGCAGGTCACCAATCATCACCTGGAGGTCTTTCTTCCACGGTGTCTTGCTGACGGCCATAGTTTGAAGTGCCCGATTACTTCAAGGCCCGCATCGCATATGTCAGGATGAGGGACCACGGCATCGCCCTTTTTTCCAATGATTCGGTCGAAACGGAACTAACGAGCGTCGACAACAACCTAGTCCATTCTGCGTTGGAGTGCATGTTCGGAGGCATCTGTGAGCGCATGCATTTTAAACAGGCCTAACTAATCATCCCAGGTCCCACTCGCTAATCCACTTCCTTTCCAGACAAAAGGAGGAGGAGAGTTACGCAAGGCCCGCGATTGATCGGCAGCACTAATGTGGAACGACCTCTGACATTTGGCCTCAAATGCTGGCTCCACCTCAAAGGCGCCTCTTCCTCTGAAGAGCATGCAGGAAATGAAATGCAATGACAGTGCCCGTGTGGCATGCAAAAATTCTACACTGTATTCATGGCACCGATGGGGAGACCCGAGTCCATTCATCAGGTGCGTGTAAGATTAATGGCTACCAAAGCAGCTGCGGCAAACCGGGCAATCTCGAGATAAAAAAAGACATTTTTTTGGACTATACAAGAATAAACGAGCCCTTTCGCTGGAGGAATGCTGTCATTGTTGGTGAGAAGCAATTAGAGGTCCTCGCCGAGCCACTTCAGAGGAGACCTCGGGGGTCAAGAGTGTTTTAAGCGCACTGTTAATATACCTTTCACTATGCCTAATGGTAGCAGTTTGAGGGTAAACACAGCTGGTACTTGAGGGGGAACAAAAAAAAAAAGTGTCTCAATTAAATGAGACAAAGTGCAGTCACGTAAGATTTCTAGAACCGATGAGGGTAGGCAACTGGAACAAGTGCGTACATTGTAAAGCAATGCCGCAGTTGAAAGTGTTCAATCCGCAAATTGTAAAAAGTAATACCTATTATTACCACGGATGAATTTCCTGTAAAATCAAACTTATGTTGTACAGATATCGCTATGTCCGGTTTGATCTAACTGCGAGAGATTAAAAGCCGCTGTACAGGAGTGAATGAGAGCACGAATGGTTGTTTTAATGTGACGCACTGACCACCAGTCCAGGTTATAAACCGGGTCTCTCACCCAAATGGGGTATGCGCCAGTTGACCCGCAACCCTCGTATGGGTAAGTGCAATCGAAAATGGATGGACGGAAGATGAACAACAGCGGCCGCTGAATATAAGAACGCGTCAGTGTGCTCGTTTTCTCACACCGGTCTGCATTCAGTGGCAGATTTTGTTTCACAGCAAAGATATTCCACTGGCTGGCACCGCTAACGGGCGGTTGGGTGGTTGTTGACTGCGCCAAATCAAACCGCGGCGTGCCAGTTTGTGATTCCATTAAGAGTTTCAACACGCAGAGCGGTGCCGAATGATGGCGGAGGTGGCGGCGCTCCAAGATGGACGCGGACCAGCCTCCCAATGAGGTGCGCTGACGTCTGGCTGATGGCAGCCAGCCTGTGACGACCAACCACGTAGGTCTGCGTGAGCTGGAGGACTACCAAATGTGCGGGTCACCTCATCTCCACTTTGCGGTGAAAAGTATGACCGAGGGCGCATTTCCCCTCGTGGTTCAAGTGACACAAATATCATTTTCAGCCAGCGCAGGCCGACTAAAAGTGCCGTTTAAGCGGATCTTTTATTGTTGTGGTCGCTGCCCATTGTGAACTCTTTTGTAGTTTTTTTTATGTTCATTCTGGGCATCTGTTTTCTGACATATTGGATACAGCAATTAGACAACGGGGGGGGGGGGGGGGGGGGGGGGTTTTTTACATTCA
>NW_017805352.1:237556-245506 GCF_001891065.2 Hippocampus comes | reverse complement strand
GGGGGGGGGGGGTGTGTCGTGTTCTTTGAAATCAAACAAACTAAAAAAAAACAAACTAACAAGGACCAACGAGGAAAGCGAGCCTTTGTGATTTAAAGCTTGTGCTCGGTCGTGCTAACGAGAAAGCAATTGTATTACTCTGCGCACGCTGTTTTGAGGAGTCCATCAGCACGCCTCTGAATCTCCCTGATTTACAATTTCGATCTTTTATCTACTCGAGTTTCCACCGGTTGCCTAGTAACGTCACGATGGCTTTGGTAGAAGTGTTTTTTGGGTTGTTTTTTTTTATGGGAGTTTGGAACACGTAGTCATGCACGACACCGCACTAATCCGTTCTTGTCGGAACACGAGGTTTTGTCAGCAGGAAAAGAAAACAAAAGATTAAAGCCATTAATCATAACTTTGCCTTCTTTTATGACCGGGCCTTGTTCTAAGTCCAGATAGATTGGGCAGAGACGACCGTTATTTTTCGTTCAATCATTCAATTATCATGAAAGCGCTTGGAGAAACGTTCAAAAAAAAAATTAATTCTAGCGGAAGAATGCAAGCCAGAAGAGAGCCAGTGGTCAGTGAGTGCACATCATGAAAAACAAAAGAGGGAAGAAAAAAAAAAATCAACAGGATTCAAAGCAAAGTAACCAGTTGAAAATGAATTTGGAGACTTGCCACGTGTTAGCGTTGAACAAAGGCGAGACAAAAATGACGCTGCGTTATGAAGCGTCCGCAAAGTGCTGTCCTGGTGTTTGGGAGGTTTTGATTTAAATGTTTGCAAATGGGCTTGATTGTGGTGTAAAAACATCATCATTCAGGTTTTCCACGCACACGCACACGCACACACACACACACACACACACACACACACACACACACACACACACACACACACGCGCACGAGGCCACCATGTAGGCAGCACGACTGCACACTCAGCCAACAGTGCATTAACTGTCTGATTTATATCACAGACAAAAGTTGTTTTCGAAGATTGCTATTCGCAGAAATATGCTGCATTGCGCAGCTGGAAGCCATCACCTACTAATGGGCTCGGGATAAGCCTTCTTCCCAAAATGTATTTTCTAAAACAATTTCCAAAGTAAACAGAGAGACCGGGAGTGAGGTGATGACAAGAAGGGTGCTGTTCTTGAGTCTTTGGACAAGATCGGTCGTTTGATGTGGCTACGGCGAAATGAGAGGCAGCCTTGGAGATCGGGAAGAAGAGGACTAAAAGAGGGGGGGGGGAATGATTTGAGTGCCAAGCGGGCAGAAGAAGCGGTCGGCACCATTTGAAGTGGTTTCTCAACACGGCCAAAGAAGGAAGGAAAGGGGCCGAAGAACAAATAAGGCAAGAGTGTGAGAAATCCTCAAAGCGCTCTGAAACTATCGACCGAGCCACCCGCCCGAGGATGTGTTTTTATTCAGACGTGCTTTTTCGTCAACGTGCAGCACTGCAAATAGCACCGTCCCCCCACACCGACCAGTCAATTGAACAAGCTGGCCTTTGATGGCTCTGACGCCAGAACCGATCGCGATCTGGGCCGTGTCATTGCCGATGGAGACATCATGATGTGATCCGTTCGGGCGCTAACCGAGAGCGTCGCTTGTACAATACGCTGATCTGTCGTAGGTAACGGGAGGTTATCATCCGCTATAGATTACGTATCAAAAAAGTTAATTTCCGTTTCCACGCGGAGCCAACTGTGTACAGTCGAACCTCGTTTCATCGGACCCCGCTTACGTTTTCACTCCTGCAACATTCACAATTCAAAGTCCCGATTTCACGTCATTCGCTTTCCATTTGCCGATTTTGCTAACAACGAACACCTTTATAACGTTAACTTCTTTATAACGACCGGATTTTTTTCCCTCACATAATAGTGAAAAGGCCTTCGTTACAGCGAAACGTGGGAAGTTAACTGCCGCCGCGACCTTGCCTATGAAAGACATGGCAGCGCGGGACTCCCCTCCGCTGCTTAGCAACGCTGCCGATCGACTGGTCCACTGTTGCACTTCCATGAACCTATTTGCCGTGACTAAACTGAACGCCAAGAGAGCTGGAATTTATAGTTGACGATGAAAGATGGAAAAACCTTTTGCATTGTTTACATGACTTCGGGGAAAACAAAAAGTGCGGTTACAAACCACTGTACGAGAACACCCCAATAAAAAAAAAAAAAGAAAAATGGATCCTTTGGCATCAAAAACCGAGCGTTATTTTAACAGCTACAACAGAAGTGACAATACAGACATTCTTATTCCTATTTTAACTATAAATGTCAACGGTAAGTTCATATAGCATTGGCAATTTGACCATTATGGCTTCATTGCAATTCAATGGTCGAAATAATGATACATGGCTTTTCCATTATTAATATATGGCCTATATCAAAATGAGGTACGGGTTCATAAAGCGAAGTGGTTGCAGTTGATGATGGCCCTATGAAATCATATTATGGCAGCGTCAATGAGAAGCCGGTGGCGGCAATGGCGCGGTCCAAGACTTCAGCGTAGTCAAACGACGCAGCTAGCGGCAAGATGGGACAATTAAACTGTCATGGTGACAAAGGTAAGCAAAAAAAAAATTAAATAAAATAAAAGAAGGAAGCAATGAGATATTGGCAGAATGTGACTCTTAGTACTTCTTCCTTGGTCCCGATGGTGTCAATTACCACTTGCTTCTTTGTTTCTGTCTTACTGCCAGCACACATACCTAACACCACGACAACCAAATTAATAGGAAATACACACACACACACACACACACACACACACACACACACACACACACACACACACACACAGACGCACACACCAGAACAAGTGCCAGCATCCTTGCTCGAAACTGGCGCGAGTACAACAACACGCTGCTGCTCATCCACTTCTGAGCTTCTATCGGAGGCTGAAATCAAAAATCGGTCCTAGCAAGGTACGCACGCAGCCTTGCTTTTGTCTTTGGAGCTGGATGAGCGAAACACACGCTGGCTCGTTCACTGCACTCGCTTTCAAGTTGGTTTCATTTCATTCTTGAGTGGTCACCGTAATCCGCTCACTTGTATAACCTAATTACATTACAATCAGAGCAGGATGTTATCCTCACACGACGCAAAAACACGTCGGCGTTTGTTGCTTGATGCCATGTGCTTGTGTGACGTCTGCATCTTGGAAAAAGCCAGAGAAGTGCATTTTTGGGCTACATGTTGACCCTGTGGTGTGTTTCGACCACAGGAACACACAAATACCGTACAAATGCCTCAAACCGAGGAGTAATTCAGATTTGGGTTCATGACAATCCATGACATGAAACATCCTCTGAATGAAACCTACGCAGTGCTGCCTGCATGTTTCAATTAGAGCCTGGCTCCGAAATATGCTCATATTCTGATGTGTTTATTACCTCACATGAATGCAATGCGGGATTCGCAGAGAAATATTCGAGTCCTATGTCAAGAATGCAGATTCCGGCTTGTACATTCAGAGAACAAGACAGGCTCAAACGTAACGCACACGCCGACACACACGAGCGTACACCCGGGCTTCTCCCGACTCTTCAGTTTCACTAAACAGAACCTGCTGTGCGCATGTGTGTGTTTTTGCGCCTACGTGCTCGTGTGTTTGGGCTTTGCCAGGCTGTACAGCTCTCTCAGGTTACACACACACACACACACACACACACACACACACACACACACACACACACACACACACACACACACACACACACACACAAAGAGGAAGGCTCAGAGCTATAACAATAGCACATAACAAAAGAACCCTCAGCAGGTTAAGAGAAAAATTTGTAACTTTTTTTTTTTTTTTGGCAAACTGATAAAAAGCATCTGCAGCTGAAAAACTGAATGCGACCGATGGTATTTGAATGTACGTGTTTGGAGCGTGTGCGTGTATGTCTCCTGCTCAGTAATGAAGCACCTTTGAGCTTGGCTTCTCGAAATCTATTGCTTGCCAATAAAGTCCACGGTGAGAAACAGAAATCAGATAAGGTGATGCTGAGTGAGTTGACGCGGCAGTCCCGCACGAACTTGCGTGCCCTCCAGTCCTGCGTGTCCTTTTTAGCACAATGCGCACACAAGTGAGACCAGGTGCACATATTTTCAAAAAAAGGGAATGCGCCTAGGATCTAAAAAGCAGGCTTTGAATAATGCGTGTGTATGTGTACAAGTTTTCTTTGTAAGTACACGGGTTGGTCAAGACCGCAACGCAGGCGGAGCATCAGGGCAGGAGCGCGCGTGATATTTTTGGCTCGGTCTCGCGTGGCCACTCGACATATCTTTGTGGCGTTTTCACCGCGGTTGTTTCGAAGCTTACCTGGAAGCCCTGGATGCGAGCCAGGTACTCCAGCTGCTGAGCAGGTTGCACCGAGACGCCGCAGGCCAAGGGGGGACTTTTCGCCTTTCCTGGCAGCGCGGAGTCTGCCACGGGGGACGACTGGCCGTTGAGCAGCAGCTCCCGGGCCATGGTGGCCGTCGGGCCTGGAGCGGGAGACGGAGCGCTGAAGTATGGAGGAGCGTGGCCTGGGGGGAGCGGGGTGGCGCAGGGACCCGTGTCTTTGGAGGCCATGTAGTTCATAGGGCCGCCACTGCTGCCGTTGGGGCCCGGGGAAGCGCCTCCCTGCTTTCTGCTGGCTTCCATCTCCTGGTAGACATCAGGACTGAGGTGGAGGAGACCTTTCTGGGCTGAGAGGGTTGAGAGGGATGTTAACTTGTCTATTGTCATGATGTTTCGTGATTAAGCTTGAGAATCTGAATGATATTTGTGAACGACAATGCTCTTAGTCGTTTTTTTTTTTTGTCGTTGTCTGTCGGCATCAACAAAACTGGAAAGTGAAGGAACACCCGTCCGTCTTTGATCAGGAAGTGACATTTCATACATTTACCACTAAAATGACAGCCACACAACTTCATTCGCGCAAATATGTGTGTCATTCTTTGTCTGTGTAGTTTGGCTTCCAAAGTGTCATTCCATCACTTTGTGCGGTTTGGCAGTTCTGAGCTCCGCTAATGCATCCGCTGGGATAGAAGCGCAGCTTCTTTCTCGCGCGGAAAGGCAAACACTGACGCAGAAACCAACATCAACACAACAGCTCCGATTGCATCGGTGCTGAGAAAAAGCACAGTCGGCGGCCTGGAGGCACGTATCACTTTGAAGCTAACGGGAGAAGAAACGGGATGCGATTTGTTTCGTGAAACTTCACTGGGATCGGAACCTTCCAGGAGCACTTTGGAAGCAGAGCGTTTTGTCTGGCTGATTTGGGCCTTGAAATGAAACGATGCTAAACATACGATGAGTATATCCGGACCAATGATTTGAAAACATATAATCCGTTTGTTAGGGAATCCGTGCACTGTGATTAGTGAACCGAGTCAACCACAGGGGATGCGCAAGCCACGTCTGTAGAAACGCTAATTGGCAAATTATGAAGCGGGTTTTGCGTTTTGGTTTTCCGCAAGTAGTTTTCGGTGGCCCAAAGAAATGGCCCGTGTGATTTGCATTTAACAGGCCAAGGCATCTGTTTTGTCTGACCTGCTTCTCTTTCACGGGACACGGTTCCATCCAGATGAGCAAGACGGGACTTTTGAGACTCTTTTGATTCAGCTCGCTTAGGTAAATCTCCTGTGTTTATCTTGGCGGTCCGCGGCGCTTCTGACATCATTAACCTGAAATGGCTGCAACAGGTGGACTGAGCCAAAGGGTCGGGCTACTTTTGTCACTTTGTGGCTAAGATGAAACGCAAGACTGGGAGAACATGAGGCGTGAAAGACCAACGGCGGGAAGGAGGCGGCTAAAGATGATAAAAGTGAAGGAGCTCGTTTTGGGATGGGAGAGTTGCTGCGTGTGGAGGAGTGGATGTGAAAACCACGCGGAGCCTCCTAAATGCGGCCAAGGTCACCAGAGACAGGAAGTCCAGCTGTGTTCGTGTGCGTGTGTGTCTTTGTGCTTGTTTGTGTCTGTGCGGACCGACAGCTGCGAAGAAAGTGTTGGAGCGAGCGCATGACTGACAGCATACTTCCTGTTTGAGTTACTATGGCCGTCACGCATACACAGACAAGAGAGAGAGTTGCGCACTTGCACGTCGGTTGGGGCTTTTCTGGGAATCCAGACCCTCTTGCCCAATGCTAACAACCGAAGTGGGCACTGAAGGCTGCGATGAAACCCAGGCGCTATTACTCAGACGAGAACAATCTCCACCACGCCAGTAGTGACACAACCTCTCCCGCTTTACCCTTCTTTGAATTTAGATCTCCACAAACTTGCCAGCGAACCGTGCATGCGGCGTCGTAAAAAAAAATGAAAGATGCTGGCCAACATGACATCAGCAGTGGACAGAGAGCATTATGCGGGGGCTCGGAGGGGGCAGAGAATGTAAGCCGCGTGAGTTCTGGTCTGCCGGTGCGTGTGTGGGTGTGGGTGTGAGGACATGTGCAATGGGGAGCGAGGATTTCAAGCTGCCGGTGAAAGACGAAGCACTTAAGAAATTGTGCGCGTGAAGTCGGAGTAGAGGAGGAAAAAGCAGAAGATGGGCAGAAGACGCAGTAAAACTGAGAGGTAAGAAGAGAATGAAAGGAGAGCGGTGCAAGTTTGCAGGCCGTTTCGGAGCGGTCCCGCCCATGTTCGGCGACCGGCGGGCCAGGGGAGCGCTGGAGGGAAGCCAGAGCCAAGCATGAGATTGATCGAAAACAGATAGGGCCATAGCCCGCCGCTATAAATCACCAAGGCTGAGCGGGACCTTCGCATAGTTCACACATGCACACAATGCGCGGACACACAGGCGCACACACATATGCACAGCAGGAAATGAAATGTGGCAACTCGAGTGAAAAGCTTGGCTGCAGGACCCATGGGAATAGACGAGAGAAAAATCACTCCTCTTACTAGTCTTTCTTTTCACGCTCCCTTCCAGTCTCTAAGCCACTGCGAGTAGCGGCGCAGCATCCCACAGCTCACGCAGGCCAAAGGACAGAGGCGCGCAGGCACACCAACACAATGAGGTGCGTGTTGGGTTTGGTCAAACAAAAGCCATTGCTTACTTTGGATTCACCGTATTTCCTTGACAACTACAATCGTCCATGCTGCTGAATGCAATTGTTGCACTTCATTGGAGCCCTGCGCTTATTTCCCTTCAACGATCTGGTCCGATGCAGGTTTGCGGAATAAAATGACAACCGATGTGCGTTACTTATGTCCAGTCTACGAGGTAATTTTGTTTTGGTCAGCGACATTGCAGAAAGCCGCGTGTGCATCGTGCGCCGTGTGTGGTTTGGGAGACCAGAACAAGCTAATTGGCGGAGACTTAAGCCTGATATTGAGGAAGGGGCAAACTATGAATTGGAACGGATGCAGCCATCATCCCCAAACGAGGGGAATTTCGCAGCAGGCTCTCTTCTGGAGTTATGGGACAGGCAATGTCTTGTGCAAAGGCTCCAACACAAACCACAACATATATTTTGTGCAACAAGCATCTCTCCATGAATGTGATTTTAATAATTTATCTCTTGACAAATTGAGCCAACTCACAAACGGGAATGTCGGTAATACGGCTCTGTCGTCATTCGGGTATTGTGTACACAAAGCAAATAACATTCAGTGGTGAGTCGGTTTTGCGCACAGCTCATCATCAAGCTCGAGCATCCCATTCATTCCTGGTTTCAAACTGCGGTTGCGCATTTGTGTCTGGGCTTGGCAGCACTGCCAAAGTCCTCAATTGGATATGGGTGATGACAGCGCATTCCAATTTAAAATACTGATCTGTTTGTTGTCTGCCACATCACACGGGCTAGTTTTATTTCTCCAGCTGCTGGCGTTTAAGTTAAGTGATGTTGTTTGCAATGTTTTCATTGTGCATGGGGAAAAGTGTAACCCGTAGCCACCACCCCCACTACCAACAAAAAAAAAAAAAAAAAAAAAAAAAAAATTTTGACATAATGCAAACACCTGGGTCT
>NW_017805352.1:157469-237423 GCF_001891065.2 Hippocampus comes | reverse complement strand
AAAAAAAAAAAAAAAAAAAAAAAAAGGAAATGTTTGACTTAATGACAAGCCATGTGATTAGATTTTTATTTTCATTCCAAACAATGGCCAATGTAACAGATATCCAGCTGACAGAGAGCCGCTGCTTTCTACAGAACTGCACCGTCATGCTTTTAATGTACTGTGAGTTGTACCTCCCACTGTCAAACGAAAAGGCATGCCGAGTCACCACATTCCCATGGAAACAATACAGAGAAATCTTTCATTATTTTTTTTTTTAAAAATAAAATAAAGAAAGATTGACACGTGGAAGTCGATGCAAGCAAGAAGATGAGCCGATAATGAAGAGTCACTATTATGGCGAGATACAGCAGACCTTAAGCGGTACTAGGGGTGACTTCAAAGTTATACACTTTGGTGTCTTTACCTTATTTTGTCTGCAGTTGCTTTCAAGTCAGCAAGCAACAAAGACATCCCACCGCCGCCTTCACGTCATATTTTCACATCGATGGCCTGCATCATCTTGTGCTTTATATACGTCTTCAGTGTGTAGGATTATGTGAATGTGCGCTTGTGCGTTAATCCTGAGTGAAATGTGATGTTTTGTGCACAGGAAGCCAGCGGGGGGACTCCCCAGCGGGCCTCAGTGTGCGGGCCCTGTAAGTCTGAGTGAATGGGCCTGAATTCGCAGGCTGCCCACGAGGACGCACGGCCGATTAAACTGACAGTCAGATGCCCATTGACCAGTCACAGAGATTAAACGCCGGGCCATCTCGGCAACTAAAACCACCTGGGGATAGAGGCGGCGATGGAGATGCGGGGAAAGGGGAGGAGAAGGAAATGGAAAGAGAGACGGAGAGACGTGCCGATACTCACTGTTACTCGTTGCTTCGGTAAAAGATGCCTTTTGTCCACTCCAGGCTTTGTTGTCCATCTGTGGTGATGCAGAGGGAGGCGGAGAAGGGGTGGGGGTGGGGGGGGGGTAAGTAAGAGAGATGTATTCTTGAACAGACAGCTTTTTCCACGCATGTCAGACAAGTTCCTTCCTACTGTTTGGACCACAAAGAGACGAGCGCTCACATGCGAGAACGCTTAAGGAGCCCAGTGTCCGTCTAAGCCAGCTATTTAATCAGGTGGGGGCCGTCAATGTTCAGCACCCTCAAAGGCTCCTATTCAGTGTGCTGCTGCTGTGGTGGTATGCGCGTCTGCATACACAAACGCACACAGTCACAAACACACGTGTGCACAACACCGAGCCCAACTATTTTTGGCTCGGTGTGGCAGTTGAGATGAGAAAAGAGGTCGGAATGGTGATGAGCGCAGAGAAAACAGGAACGCGACTGATTTGGTGGAGCACCTTGGGTACCTTGAAAGGTGCTATGTGAAAAGAAGATGTGACTAGGAATGGAGCTCATTGTCAGTACATCGTGAATAAGAAAAGGGATTGAATGGCAACAACAGCCAAGAATTAAAAACGGATTCTGGCTTAAATTGCATGTTGCTGTGTGCAAAACAGCAATGAACTTGTAGATTCATGATCCCTCTCATGACAGTATATTTAACACTGCAGTCTGGTCTGAGTTTGGAAGTAAGTCACATGGTGATGTAGTGTATCACTAATCAATGCTAAATGCAGTAGAACATTTTGTTAAAACAAAACACTACACCACTTAAAAAAAAGAAGTACCTCTGTAGGATTTTGGGAAACTGTCGAGGCTTTGTATCCCAGCTGCAGCAGCATTGCCTCAGCAGCATTCCGTTTAGCCACCTTTTTGTTCGGCCCTGTTCCCGAGGCAACATCGTTGTTTACCTTCACCTGCGTGAAGAACACAGCCGACTTAAAATAGTCACAATTCATAATAAATTAAAAATAAATAAATAAATAAATAAAAAAAGAGGCCAGCTGCAAGGCACCACTTGAGCAGAAGCCCGTTGAAGCGGCACGGTTCTTGTGACATTACATCCGTTTTTCACACTTTGACTCACTTGTAGCCAGGAAGGCTTCCGTTTCCTTCCCCAGACCGAGCAGGCTACAGAATTTGCACTTTGCGAAGAAAGGCAAAGTGAAGAGTTTGTTTTTCAGCGAACCTTGAAACATTAAATCCGTCAACTCATAATGTAAGCAGATATTTCCGAGAGAATATCAGACGTCGTTATGTTATGCAAACAGACAATTACGCTGTACAAATAACATGAAGGCGGCCCGGAGCTTGTGAAAAGACAGGCTTCCACGCACTTACTCCAAGTGCTCTGACGTGCTCATTAGGTGCTTGTTTAAAGGCATCATATGGGCCGCGAGCAAGCCAGAATGAGGAGAAGCCCGGCAAATGACTCGTAGAATAAACACAATAATTCTTAAAATAATATATACAATCCCTCTATTAAAAGGCACTTGAGACAAGGTGAACTCGTGCGTTGGAACACAACTCAAGAGGAGTACGCAGAGACTCGTTTCACTCCGTGCGCCTGTGGCGGAGAACAATGAGGAAATTTAAGAAGGGTGAACGGACGACACAAAAGAAACGCGCTGACATTCATAGAGCCTGATGCGCGTATCCAAGAGGCATGGAGAATAGGTTTGAGGACGAATGACTGCCTGACGCTAAGAGAAGCTCTGTTTCGCTTATGAAAGAAGGGGACTGCGGGAAAAGAAAATGTGACTGACAGACACAGAAAAAAAAAAAACAAAAAAAAAAAACAGCAAGGATCATCGAGAGGATGACAAGAAAACTAAATGCAATTATGAAGACTAACGCGTGTTACACGGGTCTTTGACGAATAATCATCGACTGGAGTTTCCTCAATTAAATACAGATATGCAGCTTTCCCATGAACGTAAATGCCGTTCAGTCGACATGGGCCAGAAGCAACGGACATGGAATGACATGCTTCTCACTCATCTCACGTGCCCACAATGTCTCGAAGTCTGCAGCATTTGATGAGATTCATAGTCACGTTTCAAGGGTCTTACGTTACTTCCAAAATCAAAACGTCTGCTAACTCAATTTTGATGTTGCGATGACTGTCTGCATGCCTGACAAAACGTTCTTCTGTGTAAAATGTATCCTTCTCCATCCTCTCATATGGCCATGAAGACGAAATGCGCCCCGGCCCCGGGGCCCCGAACCTTTTACTTCTCCATTCCAATGAACCCCAGATTGTTATCTGCCGGTCTTTCCCAGAATGCCAAAAGCAGTACGTACCTGCATGATAAATTCCCGGCGTCGGGGCATCCCCCTCTCCGAAAGCAGCAAATACTCCGGCTCTTTCTCCTTCTTGGCCTGCTGGATCTGGGCCAGGCGGCTGATCGGGTTCATGCCCTGGCCATAGTCCGGTCCCGTCTAGAGGACGAGGTAACAAAGAACGGGAAACGTGAACGCTTCCAATGATAATAGTAGTCGAGCGGTGTCAAGCGGTTTACAGAAGCGTTGAAAGGTTCTATGCAAAATGGTGTCATCCAGATGAACATCGCAAACATTTTCATACTAAATTAGGGATAAGAACGATGCGATTGTTAGCCGATGAGAAGAGACTGTACCTCGCTGCAGGTGGAGAAATAAAGTTCGTGAGGAATTGGAACGAAAGCGATCCTAAAGTGGATTTTAGAGTCTAAAAATGATGACTTTGGGCAAGAGGCAAGGTACGCGGTGGACTAATCTTCAGTCAACTGCAGGGCATACTCAGCGATGCCAGCACCTCTCATGAACATGCTCAATTTTTGCTTGAGAACATTTGGATTTGGTTGAGTGTTGAAGCTAAAACGAACAAACATCACCAGAAGGGCTCCAAACAACAAGATTTTGAATATCAAGTTCCAAATGAAATTATATCAAGCCTTTTTTGCTTGATTTTTTGTTTTAGTTGGCCTCGTTTTGAATCACGCCAGCACTTGACCTGAAAACCCGATATTGTGTAAGACAGAATTTAAACGATTTCTGCTCCAGTTGACAGTGTCTTTCAGCCTCATGATTAATGTGCCATTTCATGAACATTTTCACTCGATGCCGATCATCTGAAAATGTCGTGATTTCGGATGAAGTCATTTTCAATTCCTGCTCAAAGTGGAAAAATGTTGGGTGCCCACTGAACTCGAAATTAAGCAGTTCACCACACTGGATCACTTCTTGGGTTTTTTTTTGAGGATTGATTTCATTCAATTAATTGGCTGAGAACTCTATGGCTGTTTACACCGAGTCCAATCCTTCATTAGAATAGGCCTGCAGTTGAAGAAATTAAATCCCTGCCTAATCTATAGTAGGAAAGGCAATGGATTCAAATCTGAGCACCCCCCCGCCCACGCTGGCTCGAGTACCTTGAGGATGGTCTTGGTGCGTTTCTTGTAGTGTGTTTTGGGTTTCTCCACAACCGGAATGAAGGGCAACTTCTTGAGGTCCTGCAGAACGGACAGAGCGGCACGCTTCTTGGACAGCTTTTTGCTGTTGCCCTCGCCCTCAGCTGAGAATTCTCCAACGGTGACGCGGGTCAGGAAGCTTTTCATGTGCGGGGGTCCACTCTCCTTCAACACCTATTGCATATACACAAGTGGAGAGGGAGTTCCGCAAAGGAAAACGTTGACTCCATTCCAGATTTTCCTGGACAGATACACGAAACAGAACCGAGAGGCTTGCGTGCCTGCATGTGGACAGAAAGGGCTTCTGCAGATCCATGCGAATGCGTGTTTTGTGTCTTTTTAGTCATGGTGTGTGTGTGTGTGTGTGTGTGTGTGTGTGTGTTGGGAAGCGTGTGCAGCACACTCTGCAAGCCGCTACACCAGGTGGTCTAAAACATCTGCTCTCAATGGTGAAAGTGCTACCCGCCCATATACTCATGTTATTCATATACAAGACACACACACACACAGGCACTGACGTACAAGAACACATTAAGAGTAACATGCTCCTAGATGACAGTCTCTAGTGATGAGGGCTCAGTTTCCTTCCTCTAGCCTCTGGTCACCTGGGAGACCTAAAACAAACACCGGCTGGCGTTAGGTCATGCTTCTGCAATCACATCTACTTCCTGTGAAGTACGCAAGCGGGGTTTGTGCGAGTAGTGTGTGTGTGTGTGTGTGTGTGTGTGTGTGTGTGTGTGTGTGTGTGTGTGTGTGTGTGTGTGTGTGTGTGAGGGGGAGAAAGCGAGAAAGAGATATAAAGCGAGAGCGAGAGAGGGAGACAAAGAGAGACAAGACAGGTGTGGCTCTCCAAAACATTTCGTGAAAACATACAAAAAGGGAGAATCAAGTTTTATACACCAAGACAACAACGGTACAGTGCACCTAATCGCTGCTCTTTTGTTGTTTTTAAGCAGCGTCCATTAACTGGTGTGTCAACAACTCGACAATCAGAGTACAATTTGTGGTGCTCACAGCGCAAATTGCTGCAATCAAACAAACTGCAAGCGGCTAATTTCAACCCCGTGAACTGATTAAAACCGATAAGTGGAACCATGAGCATTCCAGAAATACTTGACACAACAACGCGGCGCAGGCTAATTTTCCGCACCATTACAGGAATTGAGGCATCAAGTCCCCATTGTTGCCCTTTGAATAAAAACTGCACGCCGATTGTTGCAGTTCACCACGTAAGATGACGCTAACGGTGGCCATCGCACCAGTTGCACTTGAAAATGTAAGGAATGGTCAACACGACAGTGTCGAAAAGTTAGTTGGTCAAAGTTTGTCGAGTATCTTCAAGCATATGGACAAAAACCTTCGCCGCTGAGTGTGCAACAACTTGCATTTCATCTTCAATTCTGACTCACCGTGGTTATACTTGCAAAATAGCTCTTACATCTCTTCGAAACGGTGTGACTGCCAAGCACTCGTGTGCGTGGCCAAGGCTTACTCCGTCAGTTTTTTTTTTTTGGTCAGCATTCCTGTACAATGAATACACTTTATGTGGAAAAAGCATATTGCATGATGGAGGCCTTGGAGCTCAAAAGCTGATAGCTTGTTCACCCATAGCAGAAATGCTTGTCGCCTTAAGAAATACATGTAACGGGGCTGCTTCTAGCACCACACGCGCACTGCATATTAGTCTTTATGTCACACTTGTGTAGAGAAGACTGGCACACACAGGGCATCATGCTCTCGGCCCATCATTTGCTCTTCCCTCACTCCTCACTTTATGACTTCAAGCTCATGCGCCGTCTCTTTTTCCATCACCGGCTGCCTTAAAACATACGCAGCCTTGCAACTTGTGTCACTGAACACGATGGGAAGCTACCCAAGGAAATAAACAATTACAACAGAGTTTAGATTTGCAATGAGGAAAAACAAAAATCATCAATGCTTTGATTTCGAAAAAAAAAAAAAAAAAAAAGGAGTGATGCCAAAATATGTTCCAGTAATACTTTCCTCATCAACATGACCTGTCCGAGGGCCTCAGGTACACTAGAAGTGAAATAGATAGATAGGCAGAAAGTTAAGAGAAAAGGTAGGGGTCCAGCGGAATGAAGAAAGGCTCTTTTGTGTGATGCCCGGAGGACGGACAAGCTCTTGGGGGGGAGGGGGGGGGGTACTCTTCTCATAAGATGGGTGGTTCTTGGCCCAGACTCTCTACTCTTGTGTCCCTCCTCGGAAGAGGAGCCTCCAATCCAACAAACAAGCTGTGATTTATAGATTGGTTCCTCTTTGATGCTGACATCTGCTTGATATTGCCTGACAGGAGGATTAAATGAGCCAACTGGCTCGGAGGGTGGCGCGACCCTCATCGGCGTGGAGGGATGGGAAAGCAGGCGCTCGCTCGCAGTGACTCATTGGTAATTTCATGGCCCAGAGAGGGGAGGACGGAGATGTGAAAACATGGGCACTGCTGTGAGAGGTGTTCAACCTGAGAGATGACCGGGACAGTTTTGTGAATAGATGAAAAACAAAATGTGCCGCCTCAATAGGTTAAGCACACTTCTAAACACTAGAGTGGAACACTAAAAAAACCCCCAAAAAAAAAAACCACACTCCATGTTGAATGCATTCATCAGTAAAAAGAGTCACTGTTTGCTTCAAAGTAGCTTAGGCTTTTGTTTTACAAGACAGGAAAATGAATGTCGTGCGAGCGATGCGCAAAGACAGACGCCAACGTGGAGCAACATTCCCTGGCACATTTAAAGTCAGAGCAAACCAAGACCAACACGACCGTCACTGGATGGCACGCATCAATATCTTGTGAGAAGGAAGATGATTGAGTTGGCAAGCAAGCATAGAAATCTGAAGTTGGAAAGGAAACGCAATATGAAAGTTGGAGGAAATCCACACGGAGAGAAAGCGAAGATGAACTGCTCATCAGGCAACTGAAATGAGGAAGCGCCAGCAAAGGGAGAGACAGGAACGCTACGCTGAAAACTGCTACTCGAGGCATCGAAATGGGAGAGGATGAAAACGAAAGTAGCCTAATTTCACACCGTGACAGCTCATGAATCACACCAACGCAGATTTAGCCATCCTCGTGTATTAATAGCCGTTCCAGGAAGAACGGCTATGTCACGGTCTGATGAGCAAACGCGTTTCCAAAAAAAATAAAATAAAATAAAATGGGGGAGTACACGGGAAAGATGGGTAGCTTTCCAGATAATTTTCCAAAATTGTGTAAAGTCATGAGCAAACAACGCCAACGGAGAATTGTATGTGTCGCTCCCTTCCATCCTTGTCTCCATTTCCTCTCACCCCCATTCACTGAAACAGTAAACCCGTGGCTTTCACAAGTATCATTCTTGTGTTTTTTTGGGAGTGATGGCCCGAGGAGTGGAAAGGAAGGATTCAATGGCGGAAGGGAGGGGGCACACAGAATAAACTGAGCCTCCCTTGTTTTTGGCACCTTGAAGTGTTGAGAAGGAGAAAGAAAGGGCGACGAAGGAGAGATTCTTGGAGACGTCAGCCCAGATATGGTGAAAAGCCAAAGAGAACAGACGAAGCGGGTCATCATTGATTTTTACAAAACTCACGGTCAAAGTCAACAACGTGGAAACAAAAAAAAATGGGGCGCGCAACCCTTTAAAATCTCTACGGGACACAAAACCTTGGGAAAGGTCTACGTCAATCCGCTTCGTTAAGACATAGCGACTGCCCATCAGTTATCCCGAGCCGTTATCCGGTTCAGGGTCGTATCAAGGCTGCAACCGGTGCCAGGTGATTCGAGGTGGAAGGTGGACTCCACCCCAGACCGATCGTGATCCAACACAGGCCGAGTGTGAATTCAATATAAGTTTCAGACACCATTTTAAGCCAATTCACGATCCAGACGAATTCAAACATTCGTCTTCGAATACTGGACGCATTTTATCAGCTGAGTCAACAGCAATCGCAACATTCTTAACAACAAGAGCATTTGCCACCCCCAAAAAAGAAAATACAAATGCACTTTAAATTAGAATACGATCATCCAAAACAACTTCTGAGTCTTCTTTCTTTTTTTTTTGGGGGGGTGGGGGGGGGGGGATCCTCCATTTGAGTATTTCTATCAGACGACAGCCTGTTTATGGGAAATAAGTGAAATAAGTCATTTTTGGGTTCACAATTGCTGACACTGACAAAAGGTGACATCTCACAGTATTGGCCTCCATGGCATTGGAAACCCAGTTGGCTGAACATGTGTCACTTTCAAAAAAAAAAAAAAAATCTGTCGAGGCTTCTCACCTCAAAGTTGACATTCAAGTTCCTCTTCAGGGCAATTTCATAGACCAGGCTGATCTCGGACTTGCTGGCGTCAGCGCCTTCCTCACTTTCCACCTTTTCTTCTGGGTCCTAACAAAAAAAAAAAAGGATCAAGAAAGGATGTCAGATAGTGTGAGCATTTGAGACACTTGTTTCGGAAACAGCATTTTTAAGAGTGGTCTGTGTTGACATCGACGAGACAATGCCAACCAAGCGCATGGACAGAGGACAGATAGGATGGAGGTTTTTCGGGAAACCGTCAATGGTTTCAAGCTGTAAAAATACAGAACTATTTGTTTTCTCTCAACTGATAAGCGTATCTCATATTTGGGGCGGAAAATGTAATAAATGATTCGCCAGTAAATGCTGACACTTAAAAAAAATTATTGTCCGTGACTGTTTGAGAACTGTATCCAACCATGTCATAAAATGACAAATTTAGGAGGTGCACGTCAGCCAAGCTGTTGGAAAGTGAGGCACGCACCGTACTACAGAACTATTTTATCAAGTCTTTATTCCCACGAGACAAATTAATCACTGTGAGCGTCATGAATTTTGACAATAAAGTTGTATCCAATCCAATTCAATCCAATGAACATTTTTCTCTTAACCAGCAGAAATTAGATCGCAAGAACCCGAGTTGGTCAACAATTAGGTTAGTCCATGGGAATCGAATCAGGACACTCCCGTTCATCACTTGAGTGTCAATTGCAAACCAACAAATGCATGATGTTTATTTTTTTTTTTTCTGGGAATGAATGCTGGATAGCTCAAAAGCTCAATCCAAACAAAATTCTTTCGTGCTGGAATTTAACATGGGAACGAATGAAAATGGCTTGACAGGTCAGAGTCACTAGTGGGAGATCACACTTGGCAAAATCACAAGATGCGAACCGTTTATGAACTGGCCTTTGATTGATCCGAAAAATGACAGCGAGTGCTGACTGTTTTGCTATGATACAAGGATTCGTTTGAGTCATACATCCCTATTCAAAGCACTTTGATATGATTCATGCGTAAATCTGCGCTGCTGAGAGAATTGCGATAAGTATAATGATAGACGCATGCGTCATCGGCTGCGTCCGCACAAGGAATGACCACGCAGACCGGCAACCTTGCTATGACAAATTACAAATAGATTCAACTTTAGTGCTTCTCCTAAGATCAGCAAATTGTGGGGAAAACGCAGTAACAGAAAGTCAAGCCCAAATGTCTCATGAGGGGATTTCGTGATGTCGTAACGACAGTGCTGCAGATTTCAACATTTGCGGTTTTCGTTCCCTGCGATTGGCCGGCAACCAGTTCAGGGTGTCCCCCGCCACTGCCCCAAGACAGCTGGGATGGGCTCCAGTGAGGAGAAGCGGATCAGAAAATGGATGGAAGGAAGGTTTTCGTTCATGTCTTATTTCAGGGACATCATCAAGTAAATTGGTCCAACATACAAGTAAAGACAAAAGGCGTTCCAGATCCAAGTGGATGCATAAAAACACGGACAAGCCGTGAGTGTCCCTGCATTGCCAGGACAACTTGAACTGAGAATCAACTGGATTTCACGAATGATCCAACTTCCAAAGAGCAATGGCTTACCACAAATCTTTTGAAACGATTGGGAGAGGCAACACGGATGCATGTCGTCGACGTTGTCATCATATCAGGATGATCTGCGGTACATACTTCCCACGATTACTGAACTACACTGCCATCCAACAAATGAAAGGCTACGGATTGCAGCTTTAAGGGGTTCATTCAGCGATTGAACCTTCTAATTCAATTAGTGAAACTGAATTAAAAAAAAAAAACCCATGCATTCAAGAACACTTGAAACAGGAAAAATACTTTTGATTGTTGCTCGAGGGGTGTCTTCAACACTATAATAGGGTATTTTGTGCTGGATGGAGAAGTTACTGACGACATTTCGTCATGTTTTATTTGGAGTCAGAATCACAGGCATTTAGCAAACAAGCACAATGTGCAACAAATTGCGCAACGAGACTCAGTCAAAGCCAAAAACAAACAAACAAAAAAAAAGCTCCTTTATTGATGCAACAACAAAACGGGTCGGGCAAAATAACAGAAGCAAAGCGTAGCAAAAGCAAATTACTGGCAATTAGCAGGTTGTGAGCATCTGGGGTAATTCGATTTGCCGTATGAGACAATAACGGCTGGCAAATGCGCCTCGAGGAAAACCAGGGAAAGGTACAGACACACCGAGAGACAAAAAGAAGATAACGACTAATTCTGACAGCTGCAAACGAAAACCAGATTCATTACACATTAAGAGTAATTGGCATGGAGGTGGATTTGGATTCAATCTGATGGAAGCCGGTGACGTATTCATTTTATTAATCGCTAAAGACACAGAACGCTGCCCACGGAGTAGAGCAGTGTTAAAACGTGGCTGTAAAATAGGGAAAGTAGTTCTTTTTTTAGACTACAGCAATGTTGTGGCCGCTCATCTTAAATGTCGGTTTCATGCGAGGAAATAAATCAAAGTAATGTATGAGGTGGGCATGCTTGTTTGCGAGAGGTCACCTGCGGTGGTCGTTCCGGGATGGGCTCATTGCGGAGTGCTTGAAGGGCCTTCATGGCAGCGTTGTGTCTGGCAGCTTGGCGAGTGCGCCCCTCCCCGATAAACTCGTGACTCCCCACAGAGAGCTGGACGTAGAAGATCTTGGGAATGGGATAATGGTACCTGGAAAGAGACAAACAGGAGGCGGCGGCGTCATGAGCACAATAAATTCAATTAGGAGTTGTTTATGTCACCCAAAGAGAACATCTTTAACTAAAAAAAAAAAAAAAAAAAAAAAACACATGGCAAACAAAAACGAAGCTTGAACGTGATGAGACAATCGAAAGCATTTAATACACTGCTAAAAACAAACAGGTCATGCACTACATTAGAGTCAGTTACCCTGTTCGCCAATCACCGAACGAATGTCGTATTTTATTTCTGAGTTTGGGCTTGCGAAACAAAGCGCCGGCACACATATATTCTCTCCTCTTTCTTCTCAGCCTCAACATAGATTTTGCTCTCTTTCATTGAGGCCTGACAGAGTGGGACTGAGCCGTCAACAAATTGATAGAGCGGTCTGCAAGTCCATGTGGTGATGCCCCCTCCTGGGTCAAGGGGATGGGGGGTGGGGGGGGGTGTCTGCAGAATGGAGGGAAATGAGAGAGAAATAGTGGGAAAGCTAAGAAGAGGTGGGAGGAATCCAAAGTTTGGAATATCCCTTTTCCCTGTCTTCTGGTTTCTTCTCCGCCAGTACGTCCACTTCAATTCATGAGAACATACGAGTCCCATATGCGGCACACACACAAAAACTCTACCATGCAAAGCAAAGGCCATATTTCAACCACACGCAGAAATATCCCGAGCTCATCTGAGATGGACTGACACAAAGTGGAAAAGGGCCCAATGGTCTGAGGAGTCCGCGTTTCAAATTGTTTTCAGCAATCATGGACGTCATCCGCTCAGGCCAAAGAGGAAAAAGACCATCCGGATTTTTCAAAAGCCGACAACTGTTTGGGCGTGTGTTCGTGCCCCGCTGCGGCTTGCTTGATGATGTCATGTTATGCTTGACATCACTGAACGTGGAATGAATCGGCAGCATCAATTGCAGGGAAATCCAGTCAAAGTTAATGACAAAGAAAGAAAACGACATCGTCGATTCCAGACTATCATAATATTGCTTCTCTTACTAACAAGTTATTCTGAAAAACATAAATGTCTTTTTTTTTCTCCCCCTGTTCTGTGTCTTCACGTATTCCCCTAATCTCCTGCACAGCGGGCCTTGGAAAGGCATTTTATTCTCTGACTGGCAGGAGGTCTTTCCTCAGCCCGCAGCCGTCCTTCTCATGCATCTGCTCTCGGCTCCTCCAGGCCACCGGAGCCTTCCCTGGGCGGGGGCTTGCCTGGCCCTCGCACGTCAAGATCAGCCCCCGGGGTCTCAGAGGATATGCCAAGTGCAACATGGGCTCTGGCCAACAGCGCCGCGCCGAGATGGGAGCAGCTGGGGCTGGAACATGGAGTACAGGTGCAGAGAGAGCGAGGGAGAGAGAGATCGAGGGATAACACGGAGAACGCAAAAGGAGACTGAAGCGCTGGAAGGGAAGAAGAAAACAGAAAGCGAGAGGCTGGGGTGGAGGGGAGGCCGCTGGGAGACCCTAATCTGCAACGTGGGAAAGTCGCAAGCGAGCGAGCCAAGAACACAGGAGAGCACATGTACACGCAGCAAAATCATCCGCGCAAGAAAGGCAAGCGGATCACATCGGTGCCTGCTGGCTCGCGCGGCATGGACGTGTTAATTATTATTTGCATTATTATTATTACTACAAAGCGGGAATGTGGCCAGGACACCTGAAGGGAGGGTGTGGAAATGGTTTGTAGGAAAGAAAATAAATTAAAATAATAATTGAAAAAAAAAAACTGTTGATGACGTGTGTGAATGCATATGTAAGGTATGACTCATAATGTCAGCATTTCGCACTCACACACACACACACACACACACACACACACACACACACACACACACACACACACACACACACACACACACACACACACACACACACACACACACACACACACTTTGCTCTCTTTGATCCCTCAAACAGCCAGAATAGAAAGTGAGAGATACAAGCATGCAATTACTCTTGCAAATGACATGGTGACATTTAGTCCGGAAGCCGTTTTTTGTCGGGTAAGCCAAACTTGCCTTCCTGATTCGGAAAATAAAACTTGTGAACACCATCATCACCATCACACGTTCTCACCAATCCGGAAATGCCAGACTGATTTGATGAGTCATCTTTCAACATCAATAGCCATCAATAATGTCGCCGTCAATATTCCTCTTGTGCATTTGGTGATGGTGAAATTGTTTTGGGAGACAGTTAGTAGATGATGACTCCAACCCACCTCACACCCGCCTCCAATCTGAGTCTTTTTTTTGTTGTCCCTATTAAAAGCAACTTGTTTCCAACATTTTTTGGAGGGTGAAAATGAGGTGTCGATTTGAGGTGAGCCCAGCATTTGCACTCCGCTATAAATGAAGGCAAAGCATCTGTTACAGCGGAGGCCACGGGTGGAGGTTACATGCTAAACCGTGAGAGTATAACACCTTTCATGGAAAATGCACGCGTGTCTGTCGTCGGCTTTTGAATTGAAAAGCATTTGTATTCAGGAACATCGAGTGGCCCGGCCAAAGAGACGAAAAACAACATGACACGCGGGGTGGCTTTCTTCGCACCACCATTCGGACTAGTGGCCAACAGTTGGACAGGCTTTCACGACAGTCGCGCACAAACATGAACATAACGCCACACAGCCAGAGCAGCAAGAGTGACAGAGCCTTTGTCGACCCCCCCCCCCGCCCCCTCCCAAAAAAGAAAAACTTGGAAAGGCTTGTTCTTCCTCCAGCTGCTCTTTCTTCCAATCTCTTGCCAGACATGTACTTGAATTAATTCCCTCCCTCCTTCCCTCATACTTCATTCCGTGTCCATCGTTAATTGATTTTTTTTCCCCCCGTTTTGCCTCACGCAACTGCTAATATACAAAATTGATTATGATGTGTCATTGCCAAAAACATGTCAAGAAAAACAAACAAACAACAAAAACAAATGTTGGGTTCGGATTTATAAATCTGAAGAACAAGGTATCTTCCTGTTTGTGTGTGTGTGTGTGTGTGTGTGAGAATATGCTCTAAAATGGGGTTGTTTACTCTTGGAAAAAAAAAAAGAAAGACGCAACCCTGCAAATGGCCAGCAGTGACTGATTTTAATCCGACACTCTCCCTCCCTTTTATACCTGTTGCCAACAGCGCGTGCAGTCGGTTTGAGTGAGGGAACACAAAATGCCTCACCTGCTAGTTAAGAACGTAGTAAAGAGCGCAAGCATAATCTGTTGAAGTGTAGCGCCCACTTTTGGGGATTTTAGTCAGTTGTTCAACCTCAAAAGTGCGCGTACGGCACGTAGCAACTCCTACGTGATCATTAAAGTCATTAGTAGCGGTCGGAGAGCTGAATCCCTCGCTCACATCGCTTGCGATACACTTCCTCTCCTGCAGACAGCCGTGTCATCGACGGCCTTCTAATAGGGCCATCTTTACCGACAAACGGCGTTTCACATCCAAACAGTGCCCACCAGAGAGGCTTTGTTGCTTCTTTCAATCCCAGTGTCAAAAGCTGAGAGCGTCCGTTGTTTCCACCGCCTTGTTGTGGTTTCAATTTTGAACATGAGATTAAAGCGCCCTCGCGCAAGTACTGTAATCAGTCTCGGGGGCCCTCCTTCCATGCTCGGCTCAGGAGAAATCAGAGCCCCCAATAAAGTGACCCCAGGGCCCTCGTAACGGCTGACTCATGCTGACGCATCGGGTATCACTTCCAAATATGAAAAATTTACAATAGTATTACTCAGAGGGAACGGGTTAAAACAAAAAGGGTTGAGTTACTAGGTAAGAAAAAAAAAATACATATGGGATAATTCATCATGGAAGTAAAAACCAGCTGCTCGAAAACAACATTTGATGAGCTCACTAAGAACAGGTATTGCACAGAACGAAAAATACCGATGACAATCGGATTTTTCCAACGTATGTGGAAAAACCATGCGTATCGTCACACAGTCGTAAAAGAATCTATCCATCTATCTGAACCTCTGTGCCCTTCTAGTGCCAACTTGGCTGGATAAGAGGAAGAGCTGGCTGGGAAATGGGTCGAAAATCAGACCCCGCTGTCCTCATTAAAAGTATTACATTGTGACCTGCTGTTTTATGTTCAGTGTCATTAAGACAGAAAATGAGTTCCTTTGTTGAAAAAGACAAAAAGGACAAGAAACGTCCCGGTGTCATTTTAAGATTGACCCCCTTTTTTTTTTTTTGGGTTGTCACGCCTTCATGACGCCTTTCAAGCTGCAACTTATTTGCCTTTTGTTTTTATGCGGGTTTCCTCCGGGTACACTGGCTTCCTCCCATTAAAGTCTTGATGCGAATGTGAGCGGGAATTAGTAGCGGAGGCGCGCGGCGTGACGACAACACCGACCGAGGCGTAAGGCGATGCATTTTCGCAATGGTGGGTTTGTTCTACGAGAGTTGCAAGGGCGGGTGGGTGTAGGGTGGGGGGCGGGGGGGTGTTTCTCGTTGACCACCAATCACCGGACACAAAAAGCAGCATTCGGCTACGCAATCCCAAGGATTTGGCTTTGGGATCAGGAGGCAACACGTTTGAATCCTGCTGGTTTGTCCAACTTCCCCCTCGGGTTTAACATTGGAAAACGACAGCTTTTGACAGTGGCAAAACAAACCGCAAACGGCGTCGGATTGGACCAAACGCACTGGCGCAGTGGCACGCTCTTGACGGCGCGATCAGATTTTCCACCGCCGATTCCAAGTTCAAAGAGCAACATTGGCTTGACTCGCTTGATCTTCAAAGTTCAAGTGCGCGGCCACCAAAAGCCCCGCGACACAGAGTGGGCCAACAGCCTGGGAAACGGCACCGTTCCAGCGCGGAGGTCGGCCTCACGCTGTCAAACATACAGAGACGAGTCATTAGGAAAGGAACTTCAGCTGACGTCAGCTCGCTCGCTCCCTCGCACACTCTCTGGCTCTGTCTCTCTGTGAGTTGCCATCATCCGATGCGTTTCACGCCGAAAACACCGAGGCAAAGGTGGAGCCGTGGGACATGACGACTTACGCAAACATGAGCATGAAACTCGAGTCTTCTCAACTCAATGGACATGAAAAGAAGAGACTGGCTGCAGTGATAGCGAGCGCAAATCTTTCCAAATATTTGTTTATTTTGGACGTGAATCCCGAAGAAGCCTCCACGCCTCGGCTCTTAAATACAATATTGTTTTATGAGTTTCAACCCATTTGTACAATTTGAAGACGTCATACTTTGGTCAGGTGCGTTATGTCATACACGACGCCATCAATCTGATTTACTAGTCAATGAATACATGCCGGGATGTTTATCTTAAAAAAAAAAGATAACAATCAAACACGAACTCCTTTTCCTGCGGTCTTTGGGAACTCCCTTTTGGTTTTGGATCAGCTGTGAAAGCAACGCAAGGAAGGAAGACGAGAGAGCCATGTAACAGTTTTTTGCCCCCTTCACAAATACTTTTTTTTTTTTTGCATCTTTTCTCCACTTCACTTTTTAAGATAATCAAATATGTGTAAATATCAGACAATGATAACCCCAGTAAACATTAAAATCAGCATAGAAACGATTTTATTTATGGGGGAGGAACAATTCAAAGTCTCTTGGTGGAAAAAGTAACTACCCCTCTCCGTGCCCCTTTGTTTAGTAACGAATTAACTGTGGCTAATCGCATTTGCTGGAAAGTCGAGTTCATTTTCCATTTACCACACCCGAGCCTGATTACCTCCAGACCAGTTCAATCAAGAAATCATTCGAAAATAAAACCTGTGGGACAAAAAGAAAACTGCAAAAAGCGCTCCAAAATTGCCACGCTCCAAACAAACTCAACAACCGATTGAGAAATAAAGGAAGTGACATTGACCAGTCCGGAAAGTGTCTCGAAGTCATTTGTTTGTTTGTTTATGTATTTATGTATATTTATTTTGGCTCTCTAAATAGAAAACACTTGATTTCAGGCAAGTTCTTTTTGAAACGGGGCCAGGTCGCTTTGATTTGTTTTGAAGTGCAGTTTTTGTTCACATGGGTGATCTTTGTCTGACATCTGCAATTATTTAATCCGTTCTTAAACTAAGAACGGATTTACCACACCCGAGCCTGATTACCTCCAGACCAGTTCAATCAAGAAATCATTCGAAAATAAAACCTGTGGGACAAAAAGAAAACTGCAAAAAGCGCTCCAAAATTGCCACGCTCCAAACAAACTCAACAACCGATTGGGATATAAACTAAGTGACATTGACCAGTCCGGAAAGTGTCACGAAGTCATTTGTTTGTTTGTTTATGTATTTGTTTATTTTGGCTCTCTAAATCGAAAACACTTGATTTCAGGCAAGTTCTTTTTGAAACGGGGCCAGGTCGCTTTGATTTGTTTTGAAGTGCAGTTTTTGTTCACATAGGTTATCTTTGTCTGACATCTGCAATTACTTGGTGATCTTAAACTAAGAACGGAGCAACTTTCACAACACTGCACATTTGCGGAACTCCAGGGTGGACCAAAAACAAAAACAAAAAAAACCAACACTATTCGGATATATGGGAGTGAAATAATATAGAGTAATTGATTCCCATAAAGCCTTTCAAGGGACCTATGAAGGTTGTGCGAAGAAGAAGAACCCGAGTGACGGGAAGGAAGCGTATTAGATGAGGAGCCCCGAAGATATCGGACACCTTGAATGGAGAAGGACATGACAGGAATGGCTGAACACAGGAAAGTGCTCGTGAGCAGATTGAGCTCCGCCGACAGTATCGACGTCAACAAAGGCTGGCCAACATACTTGATGACTGCGCGCACTTGCCGGTTGTCTGAGCCCTGCAGGCATGACGGGGAGAAAAAATATTCACTGCAATGCAGCTTTGTATTCCTTACATCAACGAAGACGCACGCACGCACCTACAGTGTGACCTTGAGGCATCATTGACTTGACAAAAGCGTCCAGTGCGCCTCACTCAACACTCAGCGCCATACCGAGAGCTCAACTTGAAGGCTTTCCTTTCATTGACTTTGTGTCTCTAATCAATGTCGAGACTCAACAATAAAGGAATAAACCAAACATGTTTTCAAGAAGCAAGAGTAATACGGTTATGTTCACGTTGGAGCAACTCCAACGCGTCCAGTTTTTCACGTCATCAAAAGCCATCTATACACACTGCGCCACGTGATGCCATTTTTGCGCGTGTCACATCATGGATGCGTTCCGTTCACCTTCGAAATCGCATTTGTATTTGTAATGCGCACGAGCACAGAAAAAGATTGGATTTGACAAAAAAATTAAAATAAAAAAATCTGAACTGGGCATCATGCGGTCCCACTGAAAGAAAGGGACCGTCCTTGACCTCTGGGAAATGAATGTCAACATTCTTTCCAATGAACATGGAAGCTATTCAAATGTCCCTGAAATGATATATTTGGGAGATTGACCATATTTTTGAAAGGCAAAGGTTCATTCATGCACGACGTTACACGAGACGACAGCACAACGACCAGCTTCAACAAGTGCTGTAAAAGAACATGATTTAAAAAAAAAAAAAAAAAAAAGAATATATTGTACACCGGATGTTTTGTAACAGCTTAATCGTGAATGACTTATTTTTACTAATTTTTTTTAGAACAATGAGAGTTTGATCTGCTAGTGCATTTAACTTCTCTTTATTATTTCAAACAGGAAACATTGCTTTGAAATGTAAATATGAGTCAGATGTCAACCTGTAGCCCGGAACAGAATGCGCATGACATGTGAGGTTCTACCGCATTTCTCCTTTTATTCCAGATTTGAGACATTAAAATGCCGCACGCCGGGTTAAGAAAACTGGCTTCCCCTTGCTTTCTGGCATGAAAACAAAAAAACTGTAACGGCTCGTTCAGTAGATCAGCGTGTTCACACGAGGAAATGTCACAGGGCAGAGAACCCCCAGACGTTCATTCCTCTAGCTGACAAAATGTTACTGACAAAACCAAATTAGGTGTGGGAGAGGGTGGGTGGTCAAAGGCTGCTCAGCTGTGCTCCTAAGGGGGGAGAAAGTCCTGTGCCAACTCCAAATTCTGACAGAAAACGCCAAATGGGGCAAAGAGGGGAGCAGCGCAACTGATGTAAAAGTGTGTGTGTGGGGGGGGACCATGGAGTAACGCTCAGGACAATGCCAGCGGGTCACACACCTTGCGGCCCTTTTTTGGATTCTGCGGTCAAACATGAAATTGTCATTTTGGGATCTCTTGGCCTCGACTGACTCATACGAATTGGGGTGTTCCAATGATAACACGATTTTCACAGATTATTCACAAGAACGTGCTGACGTCACCGTATTTTTTTTTTTTTCTTTCTCATGGCTGATTGAGACTGGATGTCCACACCGGTTGACTCACTTGCAAAGTAGCATAAGCGTCACGTCGAGGGCGATGTTCGCCAGTGCGCTATTTGAAAATGAACAATGAGACGGTTACGACACCGCAAAAGATCAAGTGCTGATTTTAAAGTGGACGGGGATGGTCAGAAATTATTCACGGGCCCTTCGCCATAAATAAGATTCATGAAGACGCTGATAAATGCTCTGTACATATTCTCACCATATTTTCTCATCAAAGCACTTTCTGAATCAATCAATATGGGTCCTGGTGGTGATTAGAGCGCTGATGGATCAGAGCCAAACTGCCCTTCTAATGAGAAGATTCTCCATCAACATGGTTCCAGATCACTCTTATTCATCATAAAAGGTAAGGACATGGGCATCTGGAAACCTCGGTTTCACCGCGGCGTCATTACCATGACCGATGGCAGCTATGGCCTGTCACTTTCTGCCACAAGGCCCGTCATCGGAGGAGCAGAATTCATATTCACAAGGTCTCGCTTTCATTAATCCCACTGAAAGAAAGGGACCTTGTGAAACCACAAATGACCTTATGGTAATGGGATACTTTTTTTTTTTTCCCCAGCCTGCGTGCATCTCCTCAGCGCCACTCTGGCTCAATGAAAAAGTGGCGCTAAAGAGGCAAACAGACCCGAAGGCTGCCCGCCTTCGGCATTTCAACTCATCACTGTGACGCCGACAGACAAAACATTGGCGACCAGATTTTCACCCCAACATCGCAGGCATTTTTGTCTGCGGTCCCGTTTGTGACTGCGCCGATCAAAAAGAAGATGTGCGCCAGATGCCAAACTGCCTGGCTGACGACTACACTCGCTGAACCAACAATGCCACTCAATCACTCTTTATTCTAGGAGCTGTTTGGACATTTTAAAAATACACTCCAAAGTAGGAACCGCAGGATTTTTGTTTTCAAACGTTTGCATAATCAAATCATGACGTACTGTGTCAACCCTAAATTTACATTTCTGGCTTGAGAAGCCAAAAAAATGGCTGTCCAGGCCGCTGAACAGAAGCCAGTCAAAAATTGAAAAATGAGGAAACACTGCCATCTGGAGGGAACGTGTCAATGGTGGCAAAAAATGCTCTCGAGATGGTCATATTATAAATCCATTTTTTAAAACGTTAATATATGACTTTCCCAAGTACACTGGCTTCCCTCCCACATTCCAAAAACACGACCTAGAATTGTCATCAGGTTATTTGTCAACATGTGCCTTGCACCCCCAGCTCTGGTCAAGCTGGGACGAGATGAATGAGGCTCCACCACACAACTGTTGTCCTTGTGCTGTCCAAGGTTTGTCTCCAACCCAGAAATAACATAATGTGGCTTACCTTTGGTTAAACATGCCTCTGAAGTTGTAGCAAGCTCTGTAGTTGGGCATGGGCTTGGGATCTAAAGGCCTGTAGATAGCCGGCTCGCCTCTCTTCATAGCCAAACCGTTGAGTTCCACTGTGGGTGTTATACTGCCTGTGTGAGGACGTACATGTGGAACAATCAGGACAAGATTACACAATGAGCAATCAAAGATTCATCCCAATAAAAATAAGAGGGAAAATGTCAAAATTCATTCATTCAGAGGATGATGAGCAAGGATAAAGACGACGGTGAGTAATGGCTTCACAGTATCTTCACAGTAATTTTGGGGCTGATCAATGGATTAAAAAAAGAGATAATTTTGATTATTTTTTTAGTCATCTAATATTAGGACTCTATTCATAATCTGTAAATTTACAACAATTTTTTTTAACCATATAACCATTGTCATGCAAAAACGGTGTATGGCCCAAGAAGCTTTGCATCTTGTACCCATCTTGATCTGCAAGTCAGTGATTCTTTCACGTAATCCTTCAAAAAAAACAAACAAAAAAAAAAACACAAGCAGAGATATTTTCTCTTGACTGACCGTACCTGGATTGCTGTTAATGTCCACCTTAGGTGAGCGGGGCATCGGCCTGGGAAGGACACTCTCTTCCAGAGCTTTGGAGGCTGTGGAATGCTGGGCCTTTTTAATGCTGGAGCCCTCGGCCTCCCAGACCTGCTCCCCAAGAGTCAACTGCACTGTGAAGATCTGCAACAGCGACATCCGGAGGCAATGACATGTCATGATCACTCTTGGATCAAAAGCGAAGGAGCGCAGCCATTCAACTGACACGGTTGGTGGAATTTTCGACATAATTATGAATGCTAGTAATCATACAGAGATTCACGAGAATAAAAGTCCTGTCCTCACCTTAGCGTGTGCAGGGCCCCTCTCATTGAGGAGCTTGTACTGCGGCTGGATCCGATTGAAACGGGCTAACTCATTCACCAAACACATTGGAGTTTTCTCTTTAGGGTTTGCCATGTTCTCCTCGGGTGAACCTGTACACAGAGAAACACACCACGGAATACTGGATCGCGCAAAGACAGGTGTGAGACAGCTCCCGAGACCTGGTATCGGTACTGGCCCATCCCTACCTGGCGGTGTGGCAGACACAGGTGCGTCCCCATAGCCAGCTGCAGGAGCGGGGCAGGCGGGTGTGGGGGACGGGCCTGTGCCGTTGACAGAGGGTTGCAGACCCAGGGATCCTGGGCTGGCCATGGCCGCCAGAGGACTTCCGGAGGAGAGGCCGGGGCCAGCCTGGGGTGCTGAGGTCTGTACTTTTACTTGAGCCATGCTCTATTCCTGAAAAAAGACCGGCATCGTTATTTAAAACATTGCACGATGAATACAAGATGAATGTGGGTGATAGATTGACCCTTGGAGCAGATTATTTCCATCATTTCCTCTGAGAATCCAAATGGGCACCCTGAAACAGATGACGTTTGGCCCCTGATGTTCCACTGGGTCATACATCTCTGGGGAAATTGCAAGCATTCAAAGCACTTAACCAAAGTGCAGTATTTAAGCAAAAAGTAACTCAAACTTTAAATTGAGAGGCGCTAAGCGTAACACCCATTCTGATGCCCCAGGAGCCATCGCACACAGACAATGAAGCTTTATACGAAGGATCTTTGCTCATGTTACTGCTGCTAAGCTCAGCTGGTAAAGGGAGGGGGGGGGGGGGACCCTGAAGGGCAGAATTTATTGTGACATGGGAAAGCATTTTGGTGCCCACTACCATAAGAGCTTTTTTTTGGGGGGGGGGGGGGGGGGGGGGGATCCTGAATGGCAGAATTTATTGTGACATGGGTAAGCATTTTGGTGCTCACTACCATAAGAGCAATACAAATATTTACAAATCATTTACATATGCATATTTATTTTATCTAACGGATGCCACGTTGAGCATGCCCTAAAAAATAAATACCGGGAAAAAAACGACAAAGCTGAAGAGGTTTCCTTATGTTCCGTGCTGACGACCCTTTTATTTTGAGCAGTGGATGAGACACCACTTTGTGACAGCATACTTTGGCAAACAACTTCCTGTTCTCTCTCCATTAAGCCAGAGATCAAACATTCCACAGTTAAAAAAAAAAGATGTGTTCAAAATTATTTAAATGAAACAAGAGGCAAAGCACGTATTTTATTTTTAATAAAACCATTTCAGAATAGCGCAACCATTAAACAAATAATTTCAGTCATATTTTCCCACAGACTGCCAATATTTCACAAATTTTTCCAGGTTAGATAAATGAGCAAATCCGTAAATCAGAACAAGAGGTCAGACACTAAAACGGAAGCCAGCGGGTGTGCAGAAAACCCAATGTACCGCTGCATGCTCGTTCTTGGATCTGTTGCGTTCAGGTGTTTCACCGCATCTTCAATCACACATATCAGCCATAGACAAGTACACTTACTGGCTTGTGTAAACGTAGGCCAATTATTATTCCGAATGTTTTTTTTTCCCTGCAACAAATACTACATTATTAAGTTGTTTCGAATCTGAGAATTATTACACATAAATGCATTAGTTAGGAAATCAAGTGAAGATGTAGGCAGTATCATGGCTGGAAAAGTTGCACTGAACAAAATGACATTTCGAATTTTTGCTTTCCAGCAATTCATTGCGTTATCACGGCGACGCATTTCCCTGATCTTCCGTTATGCACAATTAGAAAGGGAAGCAACCACTCGTAATCACATCGGTTCTTGCCTCAAATGTGGAGAATGAGTGTTAGGTTGCAGGATGTCTACGACCCCAACAGTATTCTGTGAAGGCTCGGACTGTGTCCACTTTAGCAGAAAGCTAACGTTGCCAAGCAAAATCAAAATCAACCGTTCCTCTGCGTGGCAGCTTCCCAAAACAAACGCTCGTGATGCGCAAGGACTCCAGGACGATTATGGAGTCGGCGATTGGTCACGATCTCTGATTAAGCAATATAATGTCATGTTATCTTTGCTTCAGCTGCTTTCAAGCTCATGATGGCAGGTCGGCCGTGCAGCCCTCTTGTTAGCATCACCATAGTGCTCCATCTACCACGAAAGTCACGGCTCTTTCACTGCACATCGACAACGCAAGCGAAGTGACAGCAGCATGGCAAATAAACTAAAGACAACTTAAAGCAAAACGACAAATATGCATGTGCATTTTTTTTACCTTTGTTCAGGGCCAGACCCCAGTTACACCTCCAACATTGGCAAACACTAAAGAGAACTGGAAGCAGTTGAAACATACCATTTAATAAGCGTGGGTCATGAAAATGAAAGTAAACCAAACCATTGGGAAATACAAATTATTCATATTTAAGCGTGTACCCAGACAGCGTCTTGTGTATAGCGATGACATTGAACGTTTTATATTGCCTCTATAACGTCGTAAAAGATTTAGGCAAACCGGGAATACATTGGACACCCCCGTGATGAACGAATGGTTCAGTCCTAGTTTTCCGTCTTTAGCAACGTCCATTCTGATTTTATTTCTACAATTTACTGTAAATTAAGTGTACGAATGTAAAAATACTTCTTTTGAAGTTTGCGAATGCTCAAATATGTTGTCCAAATACCGTCGCTTAAAACTGAAAAAAAGACTATTTAGGAAGATTGACTTTTTTCGGCCGTGCCCTGAGTGCATTCAAATTTTAAGTACATTATAGCTCATGCATGTTGCACGCTTAACTATTTCTATTATATTATTTCATACCTGATTGTCAGTGTTGCTAACGTTCAAGGATGCTGAAGTCAGGGAGCGGGTAAACGTTACCATGACAACTATCAAGCGAGGTGTTGATAAAACTCGGTTCATTGGTGCGGATTAAATGCTGCTTTCGCCATGAAACTACGTTTGTTTGGGTTTTTTAAGGCACGGTTGCAGGTAAAAGCACCATTATTTCACAGATCGTGCTCACCAGTTAAAAGTGAATCTTCGCTTTTATTATCGATTATGAAAATGAATAGGCACCTATTACATAGAGCTTGAACAGCCCAGAACTAGTTTTTTTAAAAATAAATATGAAACCCTTATTTTTTCCACTCAAACAATGAAATAAAATCTGCAACTTGGAAGTTCAAAGCACATTGAAAAAAAAAATAACAATGCCCCAAGTATTCAACTGCAAGTTAGAAATAGCTTTTCTGTGAAGACTTTTGCTAAATTCCCTCACAAATCCTGTTATGGCTGCTTCGTTAACACAATCATTTGGGTACCATCATGTCTGAGAGTGGATGAGAACATTTAAAATAACATACCGTAGCAGTGTACTGTGATCTCTAGATCAGAAGAGTGCCATCTCATTCACATCACTCAAGACAAACAAGTAAAGCCTGTGGGGGGGAGAGGCAAATGCAAGACAAAACAAAGCAAGATGGAAAATTCAAGTATCATATTGGATTCTTGAGGAATAGTGATTACACTTGGAATGACCAAGCCCCTCAGGTGAACGAAATCTTTATGGCATTCATTGATGCTGACTGTACACATCCTAATTAGGTCTACATTATAGGCCAACTCCTATTATCACTACACTATGAAGTAAATGAAGTAAATCCGTAAACCCATCTCCCCTAATATCCTTCTCCCCCCAAGTAAAGCCCTATTATATACAATAGCTCCAGACATGTTAGTTTTACAATATAAGTCTCTTTTGGTGAAAATATAGTTTAAACATCTGGATAGGTATCTTTATTGGAAAAAAGTACCTGAGCCATAACGCTGACCAGGCATAATCACAAAGCCATCATGTTATTACGCCTGCATTGACTCCCCCCATTCTCTGCCTTTGTGTGAATAAAAATATATATCACAATGAAAAAAAAATGTACTCAGAGTTCCAAGCAGCCCACTCCCAAAACAGTACAAAAAGAACTAGACATTATCGAAGCATGAAAAACCTTTAAAAGAAAAACACAACAGACATTCTTTAAGTGAAAAAGGGCCCTGCTCATTGCTGAGGCTGGACACGTCAAGCTAAAGTTTGACAGCTTCAAATTTGACCTAATGCCACACTTGTTTTGTTGCCACGTGTACCGGCCGCACCGGTCTCCACGGGAATGGGCATTGTGTTGACGCTTTAACTTATACGTATGAGTGGGGGGGCTGCTCACGGTGTTGGGAATGATGTACTGACAGTGCCTCTTAACTACGTACTCTCACAGTGCATATAATGTATATATATTAAAAAAAAAAAAAAAAATGAAGCATTTTCATGGGCTTATGATGGTCAGGTCCCTTCCAGAAATCCTTTTGGAGAACTCCTTTGTCAGCCCAAGAATGCGTCCATCGGTTGGTTATTATTGCACAACACAAGGACCTTTAAGTCCGCACACACACGCAAAAATGTAACAATAATCATTTTTAAAACAGGAAATACACAAAAATACACCTTGCATACTGCATTACTATCGTTCAGCCCCCGCCCAAAAAAAAATATCCATTTCGAGTGCATCTAAATGGCTCCAACGGTTTTCCATTCTTGTTATTACCAACTAAAACATGCATGAAACTGCCCGGCGGGTGGGGTGGGGGGGATATGCAGTCTGGAGCCTCCAGCGCATTGGTGTCTGTCCATCGTTCCAGTCAAAGGTCAGAGTTCAGAGACTGAATGATTAAAAAGTGCTTTACGTAGGTCAGTAGGACTTTTCTTCTGTGATTATTACAAACCTTTTGTACATTAGCAAGTATCATCTGTGAAGACAATGACGAACACTGATTAAAAAAGACATCGGCGGTGGCTTTCAATTTATCATCCTTGGGAAAGTACTCACCGTGATACCACCATTTTGTCTTCTTTGGATTTTTGTTACATGTTCTTACATAAAAGGAATTGTCAGGTGGTCGTCTCTGCGGGACAAAAAACAATCAGAAAAAGACATGGCTGTATGCTACAGCTTGACTTCACAACTCATCAATTTAATCAAGTACGACTAACAACGGGCAGAATGAATTGACCGCTTTGTCCATCATATGGAATTTGAAGCTAAAAAGCTAATACGGCACAGTGGGTACCCTCCTTCCCAAAAGTTCTTACCTTTTCTTTGCAACTGGACAACATGCTAATAATGCTAAGACAAACAGATTGCACTGAGAGGGCTGGTGACCAGTCTTCCGTCAGGATGGATAGACAGATGTGACCGTTGCTATACACATGAGGGTGGACAGGTACATTGTCCCCTGTGAACATTACCTGGAACAATGACACATCAGTTACTTTGCGTCAAATAATCCCAAAGGTGCAGCACACAAAAAAGCAACATCTGAGACGATATACACATTTCCAATTTGGGGGGCGGAATGGCAGTCAGAAGAACCCCGCCCGGTGAGTTGGCCTTCAAACCAGCAAGACGTGCTGCTATGTGATGCTCAATTCCGACCTTGTCAAAAACTCTCAGACGACTCGAGTTTGTTTGAACCATGTGGTCGCCCAGCGCTTACCTGAGGTGAATCGAAAGGATATCGACTACTAAATTTGAAGAGCAGTTGAAATTTTTCTCCTTCGTACAGTGTGCCGGGGGCCCCCTCCATGTCAACGATCCACCTGAAGAAAAGCATCACGTTACAGAAACACGGTGAATACAACACACTATTTCCTCAAATCGTACTCCACGTGTACAGCACCGATGAACTAAATGTGTTAATCATGATGACTGAATGCCTTTAAATGAGTTCATCACATAACACGAATCAGAATTGCCTGCTTGTAAGTATTAAAGCTTCAAGGATAAGAAAAAGGGGTCGTTGATAGAAGCATCATAATCGCTGGCCTAATTTCTCCCAGTGAGTGAAGCTGACAGAACGTCAGGAACTTGTGGCTTTGCGTTACAGCCTTGGGGAGCTTTCTGCTCATTCCTGGTGTGCACAATCATTCGGGCCATATG
Source organism: Hippocampus comes (assembly GCF_001891065.2). Taxonomy (NCBI): domain Eukaryota; kingdom Metazoa; phylum Chordata; class Actinopteri; order Syngnathiformes; family Syngnathidae; genus Hippocampus; species Hippocampus comes. Next base: position 209,538 of record NW_017805352.1, on the reverse strand, counting down.
ACAATCAGGTCAGTGCTTTACTCTGAGAAGGTCTGATGTTTACACTTCAGGGTTTGAAAATGGCTTCAGGAAGTACAGCGGTATTGTGTAGCTCAGCCACAATTTGCTGGTAAACCCCCCCCCCCCACCTCACTCAAAAAAAAAAGAAAATCCCATTCAGATCAATAATTTGTTCCAATGCACAAACTGTTACCATCACCAGATCTTTATTGACTGTGCAGGCGATGTTTTCAAGCAACAGTGAACGTCAGAAAAGTCAAAGCAAAAATTCACAAAAATGCCTCAATTAGAAAGAATTAGAAGAAGACAGTAGCTGTGTACAAAGGAACTGCATCGAATACTGGCAACAGTAGCCAAATACTGACAAATGCACCAACTGCTGTACAAGTTTTGGAGAGGAACATTCAACACGATTATTTCCACTGTACATTTACATTAGGCATGCTTCCATCGACCTTAGTTATCTGTGCCAGTCCAGTGAACCATATGCCAGATGAGGATATATTTGACATTGGAGTGCCTTGTTTGAACTACTTGACTCCTAACATAATTTTCAAAAGTCAAACCATCTGCTCTATCATACTGTTAACAGTAACCAGTGTGTGCTATACACTGTAAACAGACAAAAACAAATGGGCACCTTATCTCAGTCACACACAAAACCACCAAGTATGCAATCTTCAATGTTTGCTTTTCGAAGCGAAACCTTCATTTTTTTTTTTTTTTTGCATGACTCCATGGGGACTTTTGATGCAAACGGCGGAAATTCATTCAATGTCAACCCGCAGCTCTTCAGAAGCTGCTCATTATAATGGTTGAAGTTAAAAGGCACACCCATTCAAAGCATCGCAACTCTAATGTGCACATTCAATGCAGAAGCCAGCCGAACTGGTTGGAATACTTGTCTGTCAGACAAAAACACAAAACACTTTTTCAGTCTGACCACGGAATAAAGTTGAAGCATTTCCTTGAAAGCTGACACAATGACATTACAGTGTATCAATGCTTGAGGAAATGTAAAACTGAAGGCTTTCAAACACTACTTTACATTTAGATGGCGAATTCAGCCAAGTAGCACTAGTTCCTTGCTATAACAGCTCAACTACGTTCAATATTTCAAAGTTAGGACAGGAATATTGCACAAGTCACTCAAGAGTGGGCACAATCCTGTAATTCGCTGGAATGACCCCATTGCTTCCAGCTGAGAATATAAAATGACTTCATATTCCCACTTATAATTTGCATGACTTGGATTCAAAGGAAGGACATGTGCTAGGGCTACGGAAAAATGAGGGTGCAAAAAATAACAAAACAAGAATACTCACTGAGTTATGGTGTTCTGTACACTTTTTTCATTCAGCGTCATTCCAGGGGGTGGATCATTTTGCAGGGCTAATAATTCCTTTTGTAGCCGTTTCTGTATATGAAAAAAAATGCATCATTTCCAAAATACAGAAAATCGATACTGCCCTCACACAGTATTTTAAACAAAATCAAATCAAGAGTCCCGCTTAAGGTATTAGTAAATGAATGTGAGATGAATCTACAATATTTATGAGCCGCAATACTTAAATGTGCATTGACCAGGTTTCTCCCACGCCACTGCCCCTTAAAATTTGGACAACTGACGAAGATTTTCAAGAGGTGGCTTTGAAATAGAAACAGATATGTTCAAGTTGGAGATCCCACACATACAAGCATCGTCAATCGGTGTGTCCTGGTGTTTATTCGGTTGTTTCCTTTAATGGCCCACTCTTGTGTAGTTTTCCTTTGGAAGCGATGCACCTGTTCAGCTCAAGAGGAAACTAGAACAGGTCAACCTGCGCACCGCCTGACAAGCTAACTCAGCCGAACGGCAAACGTTCGGCCGTCGTTTAACTGGACGAACCTTAAATCTGAACTCGTTACATCATACGAGTTGTGGTATCAGAGTGTTAGTCGCAAAACTACATGGCAGAGCGTGGGTATTTTGGCCCGGGCTAACTGGTTTCTGCGCTCGCCTTCACTTGGTGCCGCTGTTGATGATGATGTGCTAACGTTAGTTATGCTAACACAAGCCGAGCGCCGGACTTAAAACAGTTGAAGTCAAAATGTGTCAGCGCATTTACATTGACGTCATCGTCACTTCATTTAAAAGCCGTGTTTTGGTCATGACGCGGTAAACAAAAAAGGCCCAAAGAGTGTCGACAAAAGCAGGTACACGATGAAGTTGGGGCCGCTGTCATTTGTGCTCTTACCTGCATCGACGCCATGATGGAACCCCCTCCAGCCCCCACGCACCAGTAAGCTCACAGTGCTGGGGAGGATGACGTCACGGGGACACGTGACGGGCACAATTTGCCCTAGCAAAAATATATTTCCTCCACATACATCTGTTATTTGGAACAATGATTGTATTCTTAAAAGGAATAAATCACTATCTTAACAAAATTGGATTGATAAAAACATTGTTTTCCTGAAGGATTTATTTCATGGTCAACTCCTCAGTTATTCTGATGTTAAGTGCTAGGTTTCGTCAGGAAAGTTTCACATTGATAAATGTACATTTCAAAACTCATTCCCATTATTTTGAGAGATTTATTTTAAGTGTCTTTCTGGAATACCAAATAAATCTAGATCGATAATTGCTATTCATTCAGAAATGTAAATAGTAACTCAGATATCCTTGTTTGAAATATGACTTAGTATTATTAATCTGACCTTTTCTATCCATTCTTTGATTATTCTTTTATCTGAAATTATGTATTTTATTCTTTGTTTTATTGTTGCGTGTGCATGCAAAGCATGTAAAGTGGATTGCCTGATTGTATTATAGTCTGTCACTTTAAAAAAAAGACAACTCTGCCCTCTACATGTCAAAAAGAAATGTGGTCCATATTCAATCTACAACATTTCAATTTCACATTTGATTGTATATTCCAAATGGCAGAATTTTGTTGTAGCTCATGCGGCACATTTGAGCAGCACATTTGACCATCAAACAAGTACAAAGAGACAAATGCTTGACACTCAGTTCAAACAGCTGTTTACTAAGACAGAGGGTAGGGAAGATTGTGGGTAGAACAGACACGTCTGTCACATTATCGAAATAAACACAGTCTGCCGAATTCATACATTAAATTAAAATGAAATCCTTTAATACTCAAAACAATGATTGATATTCTGATGCAAAAATCAATGTTTTACATGGTTTTATGGCAAAACAAGTTAAATAGTCAAAAGCATCTAAAAGCATTTCTAGGCTACTGCATAAACAGTAACTTTAGCAATCCAGGAAGTTAGCCGCCATGAGCAGTTCCAGTGCAATCTCGGGAGCGATGGGGAATTCAGGGATTTCCGTGGAGCTGTTGGTGTAGCGGACCTTGTAAGTGAAGTACATGCAGACCTTGGACAGGACATGAGAGGGAATCTCCCTGAAGTTGACTTCGTTGGTTTCATTCTCGGCAAACTGACCTACATAAAGGGGAGAGAAAGATATTCATGATGAGCTCCAAAGTTGTCAAAGATAAACAACAGAGAAGTCAATTGTAAAAAATCATTAAAACATTAAATACATTAAAATATTTCAACAACATATTGCTAGTGGGGTCAATGTAATTTATTTTCTACCGCGCGACTAGGTACACAGACAGCTCTTATGATTTAACTTATGATTTCAAGGTGCATTATGAGATGACGGTATTTACAATACTATTTGGAGGCACTTATTCCACAAAGAGAAATGTTTTTCTGAGATTTTTGGGGTTAAAAAATAAAAAGGGTCCCTACCCCACGTGAATGAATTACTTAACAAACTTTCCTCTGCAAGCGGTGTGTGTTGTGGCAATGCTGTTGCAACACTGAGATGTTAGAGTTTTACTACAGCCACCAAGTGGCCGCACCTGTTTTTGTCTATTCGAGCTTTCGTCATTAGGGTCATAAGTGAGGCTACCGCAGCTGAATTTGGGTAAGAGGCAGGGTACACCCTGGACCAGTTGCCAGCAAATCGCAACGCCTATAGAACGACATGGCACACATCATCTGAATCCTCACCTGGACCACTCAGCATAGCCTTGATAGTACCCGATGTCAATGCATGTTCTCTTTTCACAATGAACTCATGGCCATCTGAAGATATCAATTTCACATACATGGCTTCTGGTCCTTCACAGCCACCATAGGTCCTTTCTTCGCCATCTATGAGACACGGGCACAGTTTCTGACAGCTGTAAACCACATACTTATGCTGATAGTGTTGTATGCACACAGTGTCCTGAACAGATGGGACCATTTCGATATATCGTCAAGAAAACATGATAAACTCACCCATGCCGATGCAGGGGGTCTATTCCTAACAAAGACAAAGAAAACGGCATACAAGTTGATAGAAACATATTTGCACATTCTCAAGGAGTAATGAAACTGGAGCGGCGATGTGTGCCGAACTGCTGAATCCATTACGGGCCCTTTAATTAAATGTTGGACAACCATCGCTTGAAACCGACACATTTATTCAAACCGGAATTTGGCGACCTAACGAAACGACGTTAAAAGAGTGTTCTATGTTTGGAACTACGACTAAAATCTCCAACCGAGTTCCCCGCAGTTCGTGTTAGCTGTCTCATGCTAAACTGTTTCATGCTAATGCCGGGACAACTCGACCTTACCCTATACGAAAACATTTGCGAGAAGTCTTTTAAAGCTCAAAAGATCATCGTGACCTTAACATACACAAAACAATAAGTAAATAACTAAAACACATAAATAAAGCTTACCACTTGTCGGTAGACCGTGGAGTGGCAATAGTGCTTTCGCTAACTTTAACAGCCGGGATGTTGACAACCGGAAATCGTTTCAGGATTACGCGAGTTAAAATATTCCGTGGTGCTTCTGTGAAAACGAAAGTGTTCCTTCTTCACACTTTAATTATTTTTTTTTTTTTGCAGCGCATATACTTTGGTTTAGTGGACTGGAAATGCTGTTGCGAGTCGGCGTGTCACACGAGAAATAAGAATTCCACTCGTAATATATGTAGCAATGACATACTTCAAAATACTAACGAAAATGCCGCCGAAATACTTCCTATTCCCCCCACCCCAAATAATAAAAGCAATAATAAAACAAACTGGAAAAAAAAACGCGAGAAGATGCAGTAATTACCTCCTTTAGTTCATCGAGTTTCCCGTGCGGATGAAGTGAATACAGCCATGATTAATTTGAACAGAAACTTTCAAATCGTGACGTTGACGACACGCGTAATCTTTGAACGACTCTGTTGGTAATCGTCAGTAGAGCATTTGCATTACATTATGAATCTCCAGAAATATGGGGATAGATTCATTTCATAATTATTCACAATAATGTTTTCGTGATTATCACGTGTTTTTCAAATCCACAAATATTTCCGCGATTTGGAGAGTCAGTCAGCGTTATTGTCAATTTCTTAACGTGCTAGACATAAAATAATCGAAATTACGTTCCTCGCACTTTCAGGTGGAGACAACCCGCAAAAATAAGAAGACGAGACATAAACAGTCAAGAGTAAATAAAGTTCACAGGCACAATAGGACAAGTAACGAAAGCATAACAATAACTAACATGTAAGGTGCATGGATCTTGAGGTATTGTTTTGGACGGACGTTTTTCCAACATCTCATTATTATTATTATTATTATTATTATTATTATTATTATTACTACAGCCTATTCGTTTTGATATACAAAAACCACAATTGAATACAGCTTTACTTTCTCCTTCATTGTCTGCAACGAGTAATGAAAAATCGAGTACTGTACCTGTAATCTGATTTTTGGATTCCCGGAAGGTGTCACAGACAGCATTTCTTCTTCTTCTACTTATACCCGTTCAATGAAGACAGCAACGCTGCCTCTTAGCGGATGGAAGAGGGATGGCCTTTCAACGCGTGACTGTTTTGAGCTGCCGTGTGAGTACTGTCCTCAAACTGCGTGACGTTTGTCTCAAAAACAAAAGTGTATGCCCACTTAACCACAAACGCACATACAACGATTCGCAAGCAGAATTGAATATTTACAAACGAGAAGTCATGGTAAAAGCTCACGCTACAATCAAAAAAAAATATATATATATAAATGCATACATGTGTGTATCTAAAAAAAAAACGCGTGAAAATCACGAATATATTTGTGTGAATATTTTTGACACATTTCTCCCCATACAGATGGGACCCATTTTACACGATTGAAATATTCATATTTCAGATGGGAATTGAAATTGCAATTTTTATCCTGGAGGTGTCGTGTGTGTAGCAGAATCAACCCCCGCCCCCTCCCAAACCCCAGCCCCACGCTCTCTGGCTGTGATGAGAGAGAGCAGGTGCTCAGTGAATGTGACAGTGACATTTTGCGGGACCATAAATCTACATTCAAGATAGAATGTGTGAGTTAGGAAGCATGCACACTGTACTGTCATGCATTTTCCCCTTCCAAAACAACCACTTCTTCCATTGATGCCAAACTTTTAGGTGTGATGTGAGAACACCCTTATGCTTGGCAGTGCAAAGCTACACATTTTTGATATTTGATGCTCATGTGATCATAGATCAGACAGTTGAGAGGTGGGTTGATAGTCACGGTCAGGTTCAGAATGTGACATTGACTGGCGTCGCTGCATGCCCAAAAAATGATGACTGGTGAAATGTGAGGCAACCGGGAGCTATAACACTGACGATCATCCATAGAGTGGGTGTGGTGTGTCTTAGTGGAGCAAAAATAAAGCAATGTTAATTCAAAATAAATAAAGGATACTGCAGAAGTGACGCCGCTGACCTGGTATTTGTTATATAGTAAGGCCTGGCTTTCACTGTGTTCCAGAAAGTTCTGTTGGAGCACACACACACGCACGCGCGCGCGCACACACACACACACACACACACACACACACACACACACACACACACACACACACACACACACATACACACAGTGAAAGCAATCAGTGACCTTCCAGTCCACCCCATTACACCATTAGTGCTTCTGATCAGGGCAGGCGGGTGGCGGCGGCCTCTTTCATGTATCTCTGATATGACCCCGCCCCACTGCAGCTGCTCGATGGTCTATTTTAGGGAAGCTTCCTTGACACACCAACACACCAGTTTACACATGCACTTGCAAGCAGAATATACACCATCTTTTGTCATGCCAAGGCAAGTGGTCTTCTCCCTGCCATTGACACCATGAACACACTTTCTTTTCAGGACTCCATGATTAGAGTGTCAGGATTATATCGTACGTTTTTAAGCAATCAATGTTTTAAAAATGGCTTTATACAATATCCTGATGAAATGTGATGACAGGTATATGTATGTAATTATGTGTACTGTGAGTACATATACATGTCGTGTGAGGCATCTTTATTCTAATTATATATTACCTTTGCTATATTTATTTTTATTGATGTTCTATTCATTACACCATGAGAGAATGAGTCAAAGGCCAGCACATACTACATTCTAGGCTCAAATATGAATGCCACAATGAGTTCTTTGCAGGTCCTTGTGCATTGTAAACCAGGTCAGAATGTCTGGTGGTGATATAGGAATGGATGGGGGAGGACGTCTGTGTGCATTTCTTCAGTTAAAATAGGCAAAGGCCTGTCACAATGAATTGGAGGCTCCTTCCCCATCACTTTATGAGCCTGAAGCCATTCGGAGTGGCGTGCCATTTGAATGTTTTCTATCTATCTATCTATTTACTGACAGTTTAGTTAACATTTCATCTGGCTTTAAATGGCATAAATGACGCATAAGCAGATGTGACAATCGCCTTGCATTATTAGTGCCAGGCCAAAGCAAAGTTTACAACTTCATTTACACTATGGAATCACTCAGTATTATTGTGGTGAAATCCTTGCCACATAAGTTAAATATTTAATACAAATTTGTGTGCTTTAAGAAATAATTTGGACTTCCCCCAGATCAGGTGCGGTAACAAGATGCCTTTGGTGGGCTTAGGGTTTTATAACCGAGCTTTGCCTATGTAAATTTAACAGCTAAGCTAAGCTAAACTAGCTATGCAAGGCACGGAAATTGGATCTAGTTCACACTGATGGCTTAGCACAAGTTTAGAAAAGGAAAAAAAAATGCCAGGGTGCTGAGGAGACTCAGTCCAGTTTTAGAAGCAAGTTTCTTCACGGTGAGGCTTTTACAGTATTTGGTGGGGGCGCGGGGGGCGGCGGATTTGGGGGGCATCAAGGATTTGGACAAATGTCGCTCTCTGCTGCAATCCACAAAGCAGGCCTGTACAGTAAAAGGCACATGGCAGCTCACCTGGAGTTTGCCCATCAGAACCTAAAGGTCTCTCAGACAATTGGATACAAAATTCTCTGATGAGACAAAGATAAGACTCCTCAACGTGAATGCCATCTCTAAGGTGAAGCAAGGTGGTGGGAGCATCATGGTGGGGCATCTTTTAACCGCAGGAAGTAGGTGACTGGTCAGGATTGAGGGAAAGAGAGACATTCTGGATAAAAACTTACTCCAGTGCGCCCTTGACCTCGGGCAGGGGGTCGACAACAAAATGTAGAAAAAGTGAAGCGCTGCAAATACTTCCTGCATGCACAATAGAAACTACATTATTGAAAACTTCATGTTAAATAAAAAAATCAACTTCATTGATAATGGCAAGAAATGCTGCCTTGGCCTAATACAAATAGATGATTGCCCTCCGTGACATGAGCTGTCATTGGAATGTGTTAAATGGCCTCTTTGATGACACTAAAGACCCACATAGTTTATATTCGTACACTGAGTGCACTTAAATCTTGGCGGGCGCCCTGCACGCACATATGAGAATAGCAACAGCGATATTGAATACCATTACTGACGAGCTGGGCGTCACATTTGTGTTTTACACTCTCGAGAGGACGAAGACAGTCTTATCAGTTTACGGTTATCTCGTCAAACAAAATTTATGACGCGACAGCTTTTTATGCCAATGCGATGCCAGCAGGCAGTTCAGGGAATGACTGCAAGAAAAAAAAAAAAAGAAGCAGGCAGCGTGAATACAATTGAATCACGTCCAAAGGAGGGCGGCAGATGAAACAGCACACAAATCCCAGGAGAATCAGCAACGGAAAAGAGTGAGAAATGGAGGCACCTGCCTGTTCTCGCACCGCGAATGCAACAGCCTGACAAAGACACTTTGATTACAAGCTTCAGCTTCTTCCCTTGAGACCTCATTATGGGAAGGTCACTGGGAGGGTTTTCATTGCTCGGAGGGTACACGCACATTATCAACACAGGAGAGACCCACAAGTGAACACTGGAATGGAATCCAAAATGTTTGAAACAGTTGCAAGCCATTTTCCTGCTGGTTTTCACAAACCTTGAGGGGAAACTTGGAAAGGAACCAGAGTTGGTAACGAGTCAAAATGGATGCCTCACACCTTACTGCAAGACAATCAAACCTTGTGACCTCTTCCAGCCAATCGAAAACAATGTGGTTATAAAAAAGTTCCACTTTAGATAGCCAGAGTAGATAACAGTGTATTACTGTAGCACAAAATGTATTAGCACTATTTTCCAATGACATATATTCCGTTTTGTTTTTATAGTTGTACATTTTTATTATGAAAATAACGACAATTATTTTTTTAAGTAAAACTGATCTGTATGTTTTCTTTAATTAAGACAAGTACATACTTTGTATTATGCATACAATGTATTACGATGTAATCTCCCTGATCTATCTATCTATCTATCTATCTATCTATCTATCTATCTATCTATACAGTATTGCAATTTCACTTTCACAATGAAAGATAAAATATCAGACAAAAAAAACATTGACCAAGGCATAACATTTTTATTGTTATACACATAAATTCTTCTCCATAGACTTTGCACAAATCATGAGCCTTGAGGTCTCAAAAGTCTCCAACATTTTCCAAAAATACTCATAAGGAAACACCTATTCGCCTTTCGCGTCCTCAAATGATACATAGAGTTAGAAATGTCTTCATTTTTTTGTCATCTCACTGTCAAACATTAGAATATGTGCATTACGTTACCAATTACAAACAAGTTATAGCCACTGTCAAAATACAGGTGTGCAAATTGTTAGAAAAATACCTATTACCCATACCAGATTCTGTATTGTGCTCTGTAAAAATCCTTAGAAATAGTATGGATTGTCTATATATAAATGTCTCCAAGATGCAATGTTGCATTAAAAAAAAAAAAAAAGGTTCCAAAAACAGACTACTCCATTAACCCAAAACTTGCCTCTTCATGGTTCTGAAGACAAAAAAGCCGTAGAAAAAAGAAAGGTGACTAAATAAACAAATCAGATGCTGTTTGAGAACATGCTGCCTGCCTCACTCTGTTTGTAATATACATATATGTTTTGACATTATTCATGGTAGATGAAGACTTGGTTATGGGAACAAACACAAATTGATATTATAGCCTTTTTTATAATGACAAGAGATGGGCATAATAATCGATCAATTGATCATAAAGGATTCTTGTGTGGCGCCGATTGTTAATAGGTGTACAGGGAGCGTCTGACTTTTGTAATTCCTGACTGGTTATCATCACGCGGCTGCAACAGAGCCAACTTTAATTCAGTCTCAGCTAGTTTGCTGCCTCAAAAAGGACATGGAGGTACGCTTGAGTTTTTCAAGGGGTCAGATGATGTTGAATTGACTTTGCATCGATTTCATCAAAACAGTTGAATCTCTACAGTGCCAGCCCTCCTATCAAATGTGAAATTAAAGTGAAATGTGGTTGTCTGTCTGGTTTTGATAACGTGACTGTGAGCAAGCCATGCTGAATTTTGACAAATTATGACTTGACAAGTCCACTCATTTTACACAACACCTGCCCTGGAGTCACCATTGTCAAGCGACGCCTGGAATCCGGCAGACAGACTTCACGGAAGCACTCTCATGACAGAGCTAAAAGGTAAGCAGAGCTGCAGTGCAAGCACAGATGAGCCAAACCGAACAGCCATTATGGTTAAATTAGTCAGTGGTGAACATCTCTTGCTTGGCTGCTTGCTTTGTCACATGCCTGTAGCTCCGCCCCCAGTTACCATGGTAACAAATGCTGAGACAGATCAGTCCTAAAAAAAACCGAGGGATTGAAATTAAAGTTTTAAAGCTAGTAGTGGAGTGCGCTGTGTTTTGTGATCCTTTGTGTACTGTGACCTTTTATTAAGACACCTGGGAGCGATTTCAAATTGTGAAAAATTGCATAATACGAGTCTTGAAATCAAGAATCTAACTAATATAAAATACATTTAGAAAATCCAAAATAAACAATTTGCCATTAATTTCGCAAAAAGTGGATGAAGGGAATTTAATCAAATGCCCTTATCTTATGATTACACGTGTGAACAGACACAAACAAACATTTCATCTTTAGTCATGATAGTAAACCATATAAATAACCTTTTTTTGTTGTTTTTTTTTAAGTCAAAGAAAGTCACGCCTTAGCTGCAAAGGAGATGACAGGCAGTTCCTGCAAGGAGAGTTGACTCATTAAAAAGCACGACTAAGCAGATGACAACAGTCACCAGTAGCCTGCACACTATTAAGAGAAGGATGTCAGCTCTCAACATCCTCATCTTTGAAGAAGGTAAACAGTAGTACTGTTAAAGACTTTTAAAGGCATCATTCTCCTTTCCCCCACCCAGGGCCGCCACATTCCCCCTAAGCGTCAAACTGAATAATTCCAACTTCCCGTCCTCCCCAAGTAGCGTTTCGGTCGCTGCCGCAGCAGCCATTGCATCCGAGAATAAAATAATGGTGGCCAGTGGAGAGAACACAGATGGAATTCAAGCCCAGTGGTGTCGTGGAGGCATGTGTCGCAATACATATTCAAACATTTGATTCGGATTTCAATAAATAACAATAAGACCTTTGTTAACACCACTCTCGACAGCCCGCGTCAATAAACTTCCTTTGCTAGCTGTCAATCAACATCAAGGGTAGGTAACATTTATCCCATTTCATTGGGGCCATTTCAGTCCTCTGAAGTCTATTAACATATATAACAACAGAATCAATGTTTTTTTATTATTATTATGAGAATGGATGCCAAAATGTTATTGGGCTTTTTCTTAGAGTTTAAAAAAATAAAAATAATTTGAAATCTAGGCCAAATCAAATGCTCTTTGGAACGGTGTAATGGCCCACAAGCAATGGGTTCCCCACCCCTGCGATAAATTATACTTTAATAATAATGATATAATTTATTTTTTAGCAAAATATACTCCAAGTGCATGAAAAAAAAACATATTGCACTTGCATTTCCCCCGCCCAAAAAATACAGCCCAATCGGTGTGTGAATTCCAAAATAAAAGTGTTACCACCATCCCAACAACAAACAACAAACACAATATAATAAAAAGAAAATGTCAAAACAGTACCATGCAACGGGGGCTTGTTCTGAGCAGTGCTGGAAGGAGCTGGATAAACATGAAGATCTTTGAAAACAGTAAGACTGGCGAGTGACCGTGCTAGCACTGACTTCTTAGCAACAGGCCCGGGCCAGCTTGCCGTTGGATGAAGTGGTGGGAAGCCCCTCGCCCCCCGAAAAACGCCCCTCGTGCTCCCACTGCGACTGTTCCGCACCTCACTCTCGCCCCGCCATCGTGGCCTCCCGGCGATGGCAAAATAGAAAGGCAGCTGTTTGCTCCCGTCATCTAAAAGTGCAGCTCCACATTCTCTCAGCAGCAAAGTCCGTCAGGCCGCCGCCTCGTCCGGCTGCAGGGGCCGCTGCTCGCCTCAGCGCCAGCGGGTTGAAATGACTTCCACTATGTTTGATTGGTTTAGTATAACTCAATAGACACAACATTTCACCTCAGATTTTTCCAGAAGCCCAAAGGAGTGCTAATTGGCAGGGGTGGTCCATGCGGGGCCTGTGACAGGTCGGCGCTCGTGACGCCTTCCTCTTGTTTCTCTGCGGTGTCATGCTGTAAACCAAACACCTCCGGCTGCCACCGTGACTCGTCGGCGCCATTTTTTTTCTCCCAAGGCCGGCGATGCAATTGCACAGCTTGCCGTCTTTTCGCTAGAAACACAAACTTTTTGTTTCATTCACAATCAACATTTGAAACCTGGATTGATAAAATTCATACCGTGCAACCTCCAAAGTCAAACCCAAACATTCGTTGAAGCAAGTTGACTTCAAAATTGATAGAGAATTTTTTTCTTTATTCCCCGTGGGTGGAGTCAAATGCGGAAGTACGACAAACATAACAGGAGCATGAAATCAACCTTGCCATAATTTCGTAATGTTGTTCAACCTCTGGAGAGCTTTGGAGGTTTCACCTGTACATTGCGTCAAAACAAACTTACCTAAGAATGAGCACTATCATGTCAGAAAATGGACAAATATAATTGCGAGGCCGATATTCAACAGCATTACCATCGCGACAAGGATGGCGTTAGGACCCTGTAAAACAACATGAAATAAAATACGGTAAATGATGTGAACTACCACAAAAATATGACCTCCTAGCTGCCGCGTGAGCAGCGAAGTGAAGACAGTGGAGCCCAGCCAATTTTGTGGCAGTGCCTAAACATCACTTGAGCGCTGTCACTTTTCCTGACAGCAGAAAACGTCTGCGTGTTCATAAACGGATATGGCTCGTGTTCAGTAGATCAGTGCGTCATCTCGAGCTGTTATATTTCGACGCGACAAAATGTGGCGCACCGATCACTTGGGGCGAGAGGACGACGTACCAGAAAAAGCTACAGTACAGCACTTGGTAATCCCTTGTGTTAAACATGATTCCTGCTCACACCCCATGTTTGTATGGTCAGCTGTTTCTAGGCAGAGGTCATAAAGCTCCAGAATAACAGCCCCATTGGCCAAGGAGAAATTATATTCCAGGCACGTTCATAAGGCTGTATAAATGTTAAATTTGGAAGTCACAGGAAGTCACGTATTTGAAGGAAGTCACTCCAAAACCAGAAGTGAGAATGAAAAAGGGCCCCGATTGCACCACAGTCATTGATATTATGTACAAAATCGATCGACTGCAAAAAGATAGACAAAATGAGTGTAAAAACAGGAAGACTCACTGTTTCCGCCGTGGTTTCTGCAATCTCCATACTGGCTTTCTTTGTGTCTGCGAGGCTCTTTGGCTTGAGGGAATCTTGCTTCCTGAGTTTCGGTTCGCCCTTGCTGTCCCGTGTGGAGGCCGGCTTCGGGGTCGGGGTCGTGGTCGGGGTCGGGGTACCAATAGACCTGGGCTGTGGCGGCATGCGTGCCAGGGCCTGCGCACTAAGCTCTTGCTCCGGGTCCTCCTCTGGGTCGGGCGGTGGAGGGCCCTTTACGGGCGCCTTGACGTAGTAACTGTGGTACTCCGTATGGAGCTGGCCGTTGACCGGGACGGAAGGGGCACGTGCGGGGGAATCGGGCGGAGGGCTCGGCTGTTGAAGTTTCGCAGGTTTCGGGGGTGCCTCGATGTGCATATGAGCAGCTTTGGGGCCATCGGGGACGGACATTCTCTCCTCTTTGTTTGGCTTCCTGCTCGAACGGTCATCTTTGCTGTGTTTATGCGCCGACTTCTCCTCCTTGCTTATTTTATGGGAAGGCTGCTCCTCTTGGCTGGTTTTTCGGCTGTTGCTGTTGGCAAGATGGCCTTTCTTCTTGTTGGAGTGAGGCGAGTGTGGAGGCGAGCCCACGGGACTATTCAACGGGGAATGAGGAGGGGTGGTACCTTTGCGGTAAAAATGGGGAGAATCGCGTGGTGAGTCGTCTTTCTTCACAACGGGGACCTCCTTAATCGCTACAGGCTCTTTAAACTGCTGTTTTACGTAGTCGGGCCCTGCACAAGTGACAAAGGGGATTGAGTATAACATTGACATCAACAGAATCATCCTGTACATGCTTTTGCAAATCCCATGTCTTCATATTGTAAGCCTAATTTTCTCACGAAGTAGAGCAAATTCACTCTAATCATGGGTTTATCCATCCGCGTGACTATAAATGCTGAGAAAAATCCCGAAGATATCTGCCGATTTTCATTGGCGATTATTCATTAGGAATTCTTTAGCCATGCATTTGAAATGACAGAACTGCTCTCATGTTTTTACCCCCCCCCCCAACACATTGGCAAGCTCAAATATACGACGGAGTAACACCAATACAGAGAGCAAAAATAAAACATAAAATCAGAACAGCTCACTGATGGCTTGGGAGATAACCAGATCTTGAACAGAGGCCAGTTCTATTTAAAAAAAAATGTTATCCAGCGTCCAAGAACTCATACTGAGAGAGCAGCGGCCTCTTATCTAACTCCTCCTGCCTCATGTGAGGTTTTAACGGTAAACTGCACAAACTGCATTGTTGCTTTCAAATAAAACTAATGTCTTAAGGTTTTTTACATATCCACTTCTCGGGCAGTCTCCGACATTGAGATTGTATTTTGACAATAAAAAACATGACTATTAATATAGAAGATGCAGCTTCAACCCACAGTAAAAAGTTTGGTTGTTTCCGACTGATGCTCCCCTTTACACAAACGCAGAGCAGGCTACTTGTTTGGAATTTTCATTGTGTCCTTGAATAAACTCAGAAACCGAATGTAAATGTCCACCTGCATGTATGAAAAATCACACTTAATTTGTCACCTTGTACTGTGCTGCGTTGATGTTAGACTGTGAGAGCAGACTTGTCGTTTGCATGTTGCCCCTTTGATCAAATGAGTGTTCAACTGACGAATGGACGTGGACAAAATTGGGTCCATAGATTCCGTTTTTCTCTCGAGCTTGACTGTGAGAGCAGACTTGTCGTTTGCATGTTGCCCCTTTCGATCAAATGAGTGTTCAACTGACGATTGGACGTGGACAAAATTGGGTCAATAGATTCCGTTTTTCTCTCGAGCTTGACCGCTCATGGAACCATCGCCAGTAAGTCCGCAGTAAAATTGAACTTTACATTGAAGAACTTGACTTTTTAATGCCATCAAATACATTTGGAATGAACTAGAATGCAGTTTGGAGAGACGTGCTACTGGAACTGTCATGCACTGTAAATTTACCAAGGTCAGCATGACGAAGATGGGAGCGGGGGGGGGGGGGGGGGGGGGGGGGGGCATTATGTTAGGTCGGTGAAACACTCTAATTGCCCCTAGGTGTCATTGTAAGTGTCAGTGGTAGTTTGATGGTCTCAGATTTATTAATAACCAGTCTGGGGCCTTGCCCTTCCTGTCACTCACCCAAAGTTGGCTGGGATTGTCTCCAGCTCACTAACAATGGGACGAACCAATGCTGTGTCATTCAATATAACTGCGGATTGCCATGAAAAGGGCATTCTCATTATCTTCTTTCAATTTTCATTTCCTTTGAACGCAAAGCAGTACTTTTGTGCACATGCAGTATCCTCAAAAGTCAACGTTGAGGTGCGACACCTGCTCCCGGGACTCATAAGTCGCAACTGCTCATATCAGCTTCCAGCTTTTATGACGCCACCTGATTGCGCTTGAGTGTACCTTCACTGGGTCAAACAAGGTGGAGCGTGATCCCCCCCCGCCTCTGGTGACCGGCTGAAGGAAGGGACAGCTGCGCCGCGTCAGCCATGCAGAGGGAGGGGCGGCGAGAGCGGGCAAAGATGCCAGTTATGTCTCCATCAGACAGCGGCAAACCCACGTTGGCAACCAATATAGCCCAGTTAACGTCACCACGGGGGGCCACGCCCACCCTCACCCTCAGCGCTCCCCTCCAGAGTGCTGTGTGTGAACCAATCGTAAAGGTCAGGGTTCTGTTCGCTGTGACCCTATTTTTTCCCTTTTGAAGTGGACACTCCCAATGTGGGTGATAATCTGCGATGAGTCTGATATGTCAATTACAAACAACAAGGGGTTTACAGCCCTGGTTGCTACCCGGGAGGATTGAGCATGAAAAGCTGAGCGACTGGGGAAAAGTGCTAACATTTCCACTGCAAGGTAGCCAAAAACGATGTAAAATGTGAAGGAGTCGATGTAAAGTTGCGCGACATGACCACAATGGCACAACTTTGCCAAAATTTAGTCAAATCCATTCGAAGATATTAAGTACTTTTCAAAAAAAAAAAGTTTTCTCATGATGAGCACAAAGCACAATGCGTTCATTTTAATGAAACAATTCAGATAAATGTAGGAGGTGCGTCATTTGGATTATTAAATCTTGGTTGAGTCATTTTAGTTCACCGAATATATTCAAGCAGACGAGGTGCTTCATATTTACACCGTTAGTGTGGGCGGGTTCCTTTGAATGCTTCGGCGATGATACAAAAGCTCGTTCTGATGTAACATCAACGGACAATGACACCACCACTGAAGAAGGAAGAGTGAATATTGGCTGGCTTTTATTTGCTTGGCCAGCGTGCACGTTCCCTCTTTGAGGTGGTTGTCATATAAGCATAAAAAGAATAGGGGCGTGTGTTTGCACTCAAACATGCAGCCAAAGGGCAAAGGGACCCAACAGCAAGCCGCAAGAGCATTCTTGGTTCCGGGACTCTGTGATGTCGCCGTGCCCTGCACACTTTGATGAGGACATTGGCCGCTCTCTCATTCATGATCTCACTGGAAAGACAAGGACACCCTCTGCACACACTTGTGGAAATGTGCGGATCCCTCCTGCGGCCGTGGCATGACCGCCGGTTTCCACAACACGACAAATGGCTCCACGGTGTTTGCGGCCGGAGCGGAGCGTCGCTGCGGCTTAGTGGAGGGGACACGTTCAAATGAGTCCCATTGTCAATGTGTTGGTCACTCACTATTTTGTGGTGCCTTCTGGCAAAGGCCCAAGGTCATGCGGCTCAAAGGCCTAAATATACTGCACAGTCTGAGCGAGGGAGGGAGACACGCCTCGCTGCTACACAGCGGACATCACACAGCTCGTGTAATGAATGGGTTTGTTTTCTTTCATGTACAATTATTTCGAGGCTCACTACACAGGACCGCAATATGAAATAGATGATGAAATTAATACCTACGGGTGCTGAAAGACTTTCTCTCTTTTTATATATATTTTTTACACTTATTTTTGGCAGGTTCGATGTCTTCAGACTTAAGCTGCTCAGAACAAGCCCGAGAGAGCACAGACAAGGCTCCCAGGCAGAATTCAGCTTTGTCTTTGGCACAAACACAGCCTTACATTGTGGCACATTTGTAACCCTCCTCATTACTTTTCATCTGCCATTTCAGTGCCGGAACACAGAAGCTGACACTTTTGTGCTCCCGTTACAAAGAGTCAGAACCGCGATGGCGCGGTAAACCTCAATAAAGACGGTTTATTTGAAAATTTTGTGACTAAAAAGTACACTCATGGCACAGCGACAGTGTCCTTGCTTGTGTTTCTGCTGCCTCGTCTCTCAAGTTCGCTTTCTTTAAATAGCTGAAAAACGTACGTACCATAATGTATGTCTTCACAAAGTGGACGGCGGTGTTTGTTTACTTAACTGCAGATGGGGTGGCTGTCCATCTGCAATGTGGGGTTTGCATTTTGGGAATAATATTAAACAGGGCACACTTTGTACCGAATGAAGCTGGAGTTTAAAACCAACACCAAAATCATTTTGGAGAAATATTTTGAAATCATTTGAAACTGTACATGTATAATGCTAGACTGTTTTGGGGAGGCTGTCAAAGGTCACCTGGTTGATAGAAGTTTGGTGCAAGCTCCCGAGCAACCGCTCTGGCGATTTCAGCATCTTGGACTGCAGAGATGGCGGCTTGGTCTGCGGCCTCGCTCTTCGTCCTGGCATGGGCCGTCCTAGAAAGAAAACAGAACATTGGAGTCAGCTAACACTCAAAGCCAGCCGTTTAATCTGACATACAGTACATTCTTATACAGTATATCACATAAGTGAGTACACCCGTCACACTTTTGTCCATATCATCTTTTTGTCTGGCTTGTCTTAATGAAGAGCAACGAGCATCAGAAACGTCTTTGCCACATTGAACGTCCGGTGACCAGTATGCGATTGTGTGAGAGAGGCGACACGAATGTTAAAAGACCGTGATTCCCATTCACACATGATGCCTTGTAATACGGACAGGTTAGATGACAACGAGGAAGGGCAGCAGCTAACTGGCCCCGATTTGGACATCCTCATGAAGGGGTGCCCTCACTTTTGTTGCCAGCGGTTTAGACACCAATGGCTGTGTGTGTTGAGCGAGTTATTTTGAGGGGACAGTAAATGAACACCGTTATACAAGCTGTATGCTGACTACTTCACATTGCAGCAAAGTCTCATTTCATTTCAGCGTTGCCCAATGAAAAACAAAAATAAAACAATGCTTCTCGATTTGGCTTCTTCATTTCATTGGAACTCGTCTTTGAGAGCTGTATCTTTTTTGGGGAGGCTAACACAAACCCCTTGTGCTTGGATCACACATCCAAAGCCAGATTATTATTATTTTTTTTCCTAAATGGAGTGAGTGGTAATCCAGTCCGCAGCAACGTGTACTACACATGTGACAAATTCCTAAATGGTCTACAGTGGGCATGGATGCAAGGGGGAAAAAAAAATCGACATGCACGCTAATGCCAACAGTCAAGAGAGGTAGCAAATCCTCAAGCTAAAACCATCACATAAACCTGGCTTGTGTCGACTGTGCTATGGCCACGCTCAAAACTGCCAAAATAGGGGAAGAGTGTTATCTTTGGGGATCAATGCAAGCCTAGTGTGAGCAGTGAATATATGGTAACGTTAACAGGACTCCACCACGATATGCCACTGTGCAGAAATACAGCACGTACGTCAACGGAATTCCTCCAAAAGGGACCGAATCAGGCAGCGCGTCAATGAAAGCCTGCGGAATTCGAAGGTCATCATGCGCTGAAGACACGTATCAGTGGAAGCGCAGACAGCTGTGCCCGCTAGCCTGCTTAAACTCCCTCATCCATCTTCCTCTCAACATGATTCCCCTCTTCTCCGATCACAATCACAAATACATAATGAAAAGAATTTGAATTTGTTTTTGCTAGTGGGAGCAGCACATCGAGCTCACGTTGAAAGACTTTGGGTTGCAACCTCAACTTTGACCTTTCTGCGTGGACTTTACTGTTCATACATTCGTCTCTCCATTCAACACCGCTTATTCTCAATCTGGTTGCGGGGCTTACAGGACCTAGAGCCAGCTGACTTTGGGTGAAAGGTGGACTAGACCCTGAACTGGTCGCCAGTCAGTCGCAGGACACATATAGAGACGAACAACCATTCACACCCAACATCCACACCGTCACTGAGTGGGAACCGATCCCACGCTGTCCGCACACAAGTCAGGCGGGTGAACCACGACACCATCCGCGGCTCTCATCAACTATTTAACTATAAATAACAACACCGATATAACATGTCATTTAATTCCCACACACTTCTCCTTCCCTCTCTCCATCTTTCGGTCAGAGTGACCCAAAGGCTCGCTATGTTGAGGGATGTCCTGTTTTTGAGCAGCACTTTATTAAAATGCATGAGGAGCCATATGCCGGTGGCTCGGTTTCCTCCCCAGAAATAAGTTGGTGCATGACCCGGAGACAGAGGACACACGGGCTGTATTTCCAGCCAGACTGCATGGTCTCCCGAGAAGCTTGCCACTGACCAGCTGCATATGAAAATATAAAAATAAATTCACAAAGAATTGTCTGTGTGACCAGTCCTTTTAACGCGCAGTACTTTATTTGTTGCTGTGTGAAGCAATGCTATACACTCTGAAAACCATTTTATTTTTTTGTTTTTTTTCAAATGAAAGACCGGAGGGGAAACAACCACTTAGACTACATCGAGTGGAACATCAATAGCCCAACACAATCCGCTTGGCCACTTGTTGCCAGGCAGACTTCTTGGGCTTCAGTCACAACTGCCACATGGGCCAATCAAAACAAAAACGGGAAATGCCGCGCAAACCAATGAATGCCAGTTAGTTCATCTGTTAAAATTCCACCATTGAATCACTGCTCTGTACTCCATGCAAAACAGACTCAATCAAAGGACTAAATGTCATCAAATCTCATGGGGCGGATACATGTGACTATCCAAACTAGCCATGAAGACACGTCTACGGTTACGACGCAACTAAAACGTGTAAGCCCAGGGACATGTGTCTGACTATTTCTGAAATGTGCGAAATGCGTGCCTGTGTATGAGCAGGCATGAAAGAATTTACAGAGCATGGCTGTGATATATCCATACGGGACTGTAACAATTCCCTTTAGGTAGCGCATATTAGCAAGTCCAGGAAGCGACACAGACTGTTCCCAGACGGGATGTGTGCGGGTGGGAGGTGACAGGCAGAGAAAGATGGGAGTCACAGTGGAGCGGAGTGACTCGGAAGGTGAGAAAACATGAACGCTTAGGGAGTCGAGATGGTGACGTTGGTTAGTTGTATCCCTGGCAAGGCTTCGTATCCCGTGACGGATGTTTTGGAGTAAACAAATTCATCCATTTGGGGGCATAACGACACTTTCAAAATTCAGGAGGACGAGTCTCCAGATCAAGAATGACGCTATCACCCATTTCTTTATTTACTTTCCTGCCTCTTCGTGTTGCCCTTTTGCAAACTACTGCCTCATACAGGTTCATCTCAATACTCGAACAGACTTCGAGTTTAGGCCACACGAGTTTTCATGGATTAAGTGCTCACAATATAGCTTCATGACACAGCCACTGGTTACGTGTTGCTCTTAAATTTTTCAACACGTGGTATTGGAGTCATTCAAGAGTCACTGAAAGTAAACATGTTACATTCATTTAAATTTACAGTACTTGGATTATGTTACCAACTACATTTAAGGCTGTACCGTCAAGCACAGATTCAAAATGACTTGTACACTTGGAATTCAGAGGACACACGTTTGCTTCTGCACATAACGCAGCACCTGTTCACGTCGTCTTTCGAGCCCCGCAGGCACCTTGCACCCTGCGGTTGTGCGCCGGTGTTGGTTCCGAGCAAATTAAGGCGCAGCGTTTCAATGTGAGGCACACACGCACGGGGCACGCACGCAAGCTCCCACACACGCGCACTGAGCACTTCTAAATTTACTCGCCGCTTCCATTTCAGTCCGTGCTCGGAGCATTCCTCCATAAATATTTAAGTGGCCCCAATGAGTGTGCATGTCATTAAGCTTCAGTCCATCACTCATCAACTGGACTGCGGTCGATGTGAAGATGCTCTTTCTCACACACATGCTGACACGGTTCTACACCCCGAAGCCCCTCCCTCTCCCATCTCATTTTCTTTGGCCACATATCGCCCCTCCGTGCAGAATGGTCAGCGCAATGCTGACTGGTCCAATGTATAATAAGCCAGAAGATGAGTCTTGACCCGGACCAGGGATAAACATCCGCTCTCGAAAATCTTTCATTGACTTCCATCAATCTCTTTCATCCCCTCAGATAATAAGGAAATAAATCAATCCATAGCTTTCAGTAGATTGTGAGCTCAGATTTCAGGGACAGACACCACTTGAGAAGCTCCAGTATCATGAAAAACAATGAAAGGATCTCAGAAATCCTCAAAAATTTGGACATACTGTTTAATAGACACTTTCGGGACAAAAACACAGCACGCTGTTGCTCATAACGTTGAAAGAAAATGCTTTCCATCTTTCCATGAACTGTGATTTATTCTTGACAGAAACGACAGCTGGATATAAGTTTTCAAAACTCTGTTGTCCCTTTAACTCCTTGCTGGACCGATCAATGCGGCACATGGAGAAAGAAAATCTTTAGTTTGAAAGATATGCCGCAGATGCCATCTCCTCTTTTTTATTCATGCTAATTCAGGATTACCAAAGCGCAACTAATGCTATTAGAGATTAGCCAAAACCAGCGCCCGAAATGATTCCTAATGTATTCTTGTGATAAGGTCCCACATGACCAGGGGGGCACATGGGCCGATCACTGGCGTAAAATAAAATGGGGGGAGACGATTGCTGTTCCGAAGCGATAAGGTAACATCACCCTAAATAAAGAGAGACCATACTTGATGTGAAATCTAACAGGGCGTGAACATTTTACCTTGATTTTTTTTTTCTTTGTACAAAATACCGGTATGACAATAGAGCTCCCTGGAACAACTTCCCACTTTTACTCTTTCGCCTTTTTACTATTTGCACCAAATACAAACCACTCCACAACTATCAGAGACAGATTAATGTTTGTCGATGGGGTTGTCCACTCACGAAAGATGTCTGCACATGTCACTGCTCTCAAACCAAGTGTGACGCGCATGGATTTGCGTGGCGCACTGGCACATGTCGGAGGCTCGCAAACATGCGCCCGATCTTGGCGGGTGTTGTTGAGAAGGCGACACCGTATCTCCCGGCTGGGATGATCCCTCTGCTTTTGGTGAGGGGAGGGACTTGGGCTAGCTGCACAGATTCACGTTGCTTTTTGTGTCAACGCGGCTGGTGAAAAATGAGCACAGCTGATGCGGCGAATGACACCACAGAAGGGGAAAGTGCCGACTGCCAGAGGAAAGGGGTAAACCGTGCAAACAAGCGGGTGGATGGAATGAAAAATCGGAGAGGGCCGAAGCCGGACGCAATTCACTCGAGTTGTTTGAATGTTTTTAAAAACCCTGGAGAACCCACGGGGACAAATTTGGCCCCTGCTACTCAAATGCTGCCCTTAAATCCCAAAGGGTCAGATTTGGCCCTAATCCTAAATTAGGATTCATTGAATATTTGAAAAAAAAATTTTTTGGTGTTCAGTGAACATATAGCAGTCATTTAATGTATAATAACATCATTTTCCAAAGAAGAAAAAGGTTCTTGGGTTCTCCAGGGTTAACTTGAATGAAGCTTTTCAGCCAAGACCGACACGGCAAACTGGATTCCGCCCCCAATTGACAAGAAAATAACTTTGTGCTTTGTCACCCACCGCTTTTTGACCATTTAAATGATGTCATGATATGATAGCAAAACACTCTGTGCCGGTCAGGCAACTCGTCGTCTTCACATTGGGTTATTGCAAGCAAGCTCACGGTTGATTCATTTTTCATCTTGATTGTACGCCCGCTCGGGGATGAGCAGCATTTGTAAAAAGACTCCTCTCAACTCTGCTACTGACAAACCAAATCGACAAATGGCGATTGGTGAGCAACAATGACAGCAGTGATGGGATATCCATGACGACCGGCAGCACCAACACTTGAGCAAGCGCGCCAACCAGGCATCTGGTGCGTATTAATGAATTTGCAAATGAGCAAAACCCACGTAACAACCGAGCGCATGTCTCCAGTTGTGCCCCGCCGTGGCAACACACAAGCATTGATCCTCTATATTTGAACAAGTGCCACTCCACTGCGTGTACCTTGTTAAGCCACAAAGCTTGGAAGAGTAAAGGTCACATTGCCAGGCAACCACTTCAGTTTAAGGAACGTTTTAATCATGGTCGGAGCATGCGCAGGCGTGCGCACACGGATCACAATCTGCGTGCGTGTGTGATTACGAGAGGGGCCGCATGCATCACAGAGGGATGTTGAAAAAGCAATGCCGTCAAGCAGCCATAGAAGCGAGCGATAACGCCGTAATCCAATCCAGCAACATCTGGAGCCACAGTGCCCGAGCCGGCCAATCAGAGTGGCTGGATGGAATCGAACTGCCACCTTCAAACAATTGGCAGTGTCGTTTCTTCACTTCCCTCAGCGACATCTCGTGTCAACCGTGAGCGGTTAAGATTGATAGAAAAACATAACATCCTGCCTCGTGCTTGGCGGAGAAAAGAGGAAGGAAGCAGTTAATCAAAACAGGTAAAAAAATGGAGAAGAAAGAGCCTCGTGGGGAATTTCAAGGGAATATTATACAGGAGTTTATAACGACTCCACATGACTCCCCTTTAATTATCCTCCCGTGCAGCTGGTTGAGTCACCCCAGTATTCCTTAAGAACTATCCTATGAACGATCACCAGCCGCAGCCGCTCAGTGTAATGGCATGTTGGCGAAAGCTAATCCCATCATTGTCACTTTCGACCGAGCCCGGCAGTCTTCCTGGCATGAAGCTTTCATATATTGTAACTGACTGTCAGTAAATCCTGTTGCAACATATAGGAAGGGTTCAAAAAAAAGTTGAGAAAGGGGGTTTTTGATCGGCGGCGCAGCCTGGCGCCTGATAAATTCCAACACAATTCAATGTTCACAATCACAGTGATTGACAGGCGACCATTACAGGATTTGTTTGACCTTTGGATTTGGGAAATGCCTTTTTCACCGGACGTCCTTATTTTGTTCATGAGAATTCACCCGTATTGGTCCGCTACCAATTGTGATTTCAAAAGAAAACTGTGAATAGGCGTCTGGTTCTGGAATACTTGCCCACATTACACTCCATGTGCTTTGATTCCACCCGCAATAAATCATGAGAGACGAGGGTGGTCAGCGAGTCAATTATACACGAGGTTGCAATTCACGTTCCTGGCAAGCCACAACAACTCGTACTGTACATTTTGTCACTTCATAATCAGAGAACGTCGTCGTGCTTGTACAATTTGCGTGGAGCCACTCCATGAAAAATAACAGAAACGATGTTCCTCTCTTATTCGGAGAGGACGAAGTTAGCGCTGCCTCAATGGAATCTGATTGTAACCGTTTAGGTTGCATGGTTAAATATAGAAGAAGAGCGACATTGTTTTCTATTCAAGCTCCAGAATATTTGCTGAAACATACACACGTACTTAACACACATCGCATTTGGGAGAGATGACAGCAAGAGGGAGATGGCGGCCTGCTATATCAGTGGTGTATATATTCCTGGCTGGTGCTGATAAGTCAACTGATGCCTTGCCTTATTTAGTCAGTACACACTGTGCTGACACACGCTGCAAGGCTCTGTGTGTGTGCGGGAGTGTGTGTGTGTGTGTGTGTGTGTGTGTGTGTGTGTGTGTGTGTGTGTGTGTGTAAGATTGGAAACAGACTTGACACAGTACGTTAAAACGGTTATTTGAGCAGCACATTTGCCTCCCATAGTTCACACGTTCCAGTACACCGGGAAGCTTTTTTACTTGTATAACAAAATGAGAATTATCGTCCATTTGCCTGTTGCATAAACAAGCTCATCCATTATTTAATGTGTTACTTTTTATTTGCAATCTAAATTATTAATGTGACTAAAGTCTTTCTTCTCTTTTGCTACTGTGATCCTACGGCACTCAATGGTAAACATGCATCGCTGCAATTTGACAAAAAGTTTGGACAGTAGGCTGCTTCCCGCTGTTGTACTCAAAATTTAATATTTTGTTTTATTTTTATACACTATTTTCCAAGAATTGATATATTTAATTTGGGATGTTTTTTTCAGCTTAATATGTGATTTCCATTTGGTGTTTTTTTTTACTTCTAATGTGTGTGCTAAAAAGATGTCAGAATTAATTTAAAGTACTTTTTTTTTTTTAATACATTAATTTGTAGTCTCATATTACCATCCGCCAGTTGTGTACAAAGCAGAAAAGACAATACTCGTCTGTAAAATGACAGACTTATAATCTACTAATTTACAACCTAAGAAGTCGAGACAACCACCTTTGTAGTTTTAAAAACATATTGCATGCGGGGAATACTTGTCATCAATCTAACCTTCTCTTCGTGGCCAAAATAAACCTTCGATAAATATCGCTCATGCTCTTGAGAAGCGAGCTGCCGGTTAATCTTTCACCAGGCGGCAGAGCAAAGAGTGCAATGAAAAGGATGCACATCCTTCTTCACCGTGGAGAGAGTGATGGACCGTGCAGCCACTGACACGGTGCGCGTCGATGAATAGATGGTTCATTTGTTTTTATTTTAACGTACACCATAACATTTGTTGATGTATTTGTGTTTAGACGTGATATTGGTGATTGTAATATAGATTGCTTCTGAGGACCTTGGAAAAAAAAAAGAATTGCATATTACATTGCAATCGCAATCGTGAGTCAAGAGAAAATAACAATTGCATTACTTTTCAAAATTGTCCAACCCTAAAAAAATAAATAAATAAATAAAATATCCACCCATGTACAGGGCGGACATTCTCACCCCACACACAAAGTTCCGGGCCAAGATTGAAAGTTAGAACCCACTGCTGAGAGACAGACGTGCTCGGCAAAGGCTCCACCTGCCCTCCTTGTAACCGTGATATTTTCTGAGAAGACAATCGATCCGTGGTCCAACTGCATTCCCATGACCCCCACCCACAATCACTGCTGATAGTCACAGGGTCACATGACCAGAAATGAATCAATATGGGTGCATCCTCTGCCATGCAGCGCATCATGAGTCTTATGTAACCTGCTTACAGCATCGCAGTCTGTCACTGGCTGTTTTTCTTTCTTTCTTCTTTTTTGTGTTTTTTTCATACAAGCATCCTCTCAAATGAGCGGCACTAAAACAACAACGTTGTAAATCAAAACAAAAGAAAACAAAAGAAAAGCTCGTATTGAGCTTTGCAGCTGCACATGCAGAGTAATTTGATTACTCACTGTCTCAGTAGACTACAAAGGGAGCTCTGGCTTGCTTGCTGCCATAAGCACTTCGCATCAAATCCAAGGCTTGCTACTGCGGCTATGCTGGCGCCACGAATATCAGGTCATGTGTCTCCTTCTGCCTTACACCCTTATTCCAATACACAGCATTTATTTGTGTTTAGTCTGATGGTTACACTCAACACATCATATCAAAAGTCTGAGCTGTTTGGAAAACAGTATGTGGAAGGTTTGGTGTTAAGCATGTTAAATCCGCATTATGTAACCCTCATCTTATATCCCTGAAATCTGCAGAATAATGTCTCCCTGAACTCGCCAAAGTGGAATTCTATTCACAAAGAATGGCTGAGGCTGCGGCACCGTGCAACATTTTTTTTTTTAATTCAAAGAGGACTTCAGCATTTTTTTTAAAATGCAGCGAATATTAAAGAAGCATTTTTTTCTATAACCAATACGTTGAAAAAACTCCATTCATCACACAAAATGTACAGCGCGGGTTCCGCTCCGTTGCTTAGCAACACGACCGATCGACTCATACATCGCTGTACTTCCGGAGGCACGGCGCGCATGGTCTAAAAGCACGTCTGGCAAACGGAAGCAAATCTCGCTCAACTTTTAAAAGGGAGTCTCCCAGACCAAGCTCAACTGAGACTGTGAATTGGCAAAGTCGACGATGTTTCAAATTCTGGGAGTTGCAGTGCCGTCAAGAAGGAAACGTAACATTCGATACCCTCCAAAATTGGGATGGGTTCTTCCTCAGCAAATGTGCCGTTGGCTCTAGAAAGAATGATAGATCCTAACAAAGCAACCAATAACAAGCCAGCAAAACAATACATTGCACCTTTCCGCAGCTTGTATACACTGAGCCCCCAAGCTAACAACTCAATGTGGTGACGGCAGCGGATGTCAAAGCGATGCTCTCTATCTACATTGAACTGTGTCCTGGCGGGGGGTGAGACACCGCTTTTTTTTTTTTTTTAATGAAAAGGTCACGTCTCATCCACCTGTTAAAGCCCATATGCCACATCAGAGCAACACTTGGCAGGGGGTGCGGCTCGCGTTGTCGGGCACACGAGACGCCGTTGGCACAGTTGTGGATACGACCAGACAGTTCATACACAGCACACACCGGGAATGAAAAATATGGGTAGAGAATAGAAACAGAACCTCTTGCAGGGATGATGAGTGTGGTTACACAAAAGCCGTTGATGGATATAGGTCAAAAGCGTTGACAGCCTTTGTCCAGGCCGACATAACGGGCTTCAGGACTTGTATGCGGATGGCCAACGAAAAGGCAAAGTAGCGTAAGAATAAAAAAGAACGCTCTACCTGGAAGCTGCTATTTCCACTTTACTCCTGGCGATGGCCGCTGCCCTCTGCGCCCCCTCGACTGCCCGATCCACCTTCTCTTTGGTTTTGGGGTTCTTCAGAGGAATCAGCTGCTTCCTTATTCCACGCACCAGCACGTTATTTTTGTACTTCCCTTCTTCTTTGGTGCCATCTGGGAAAACTGTGCAGCCGTAACCATGGCGCTTGTTGTTCAGCCACTCGCCCTCGTACTTCATCCCATTGGATCTCTCTGAAACGCCAAATCCGTTGCGCTTGTCGTTCTTCCATTCGCCCATGTAGGTCTCGGTGGTGGTGGCGTCCACGTGGTCCTCCAAGAGAAGGTCCTCGTCTTGCAGCTCGCCGTCGCCGATGGATATGGTGGAGTTGGCGTCGCTGGAGCTGATGCGGCTCATGGTGGCGTCGCTGCGCGCCGAGCTGCGCTTGCTGGAGATGGAGGTCCGGGAGTCGGACTTGCGTAACTGCCGCAGGCTCCCGAAGAGGGAACCCCGGCGGAAGAGGCCCTTCTTCTTGCCCGTCACCACCTCGCTGTCCGAGTGGAAGTTGAGCACGAAGCCCCCGCGGTTGCCCGTGGGGGTGTCTGCAGGGGAGGAGAGGTCCTGCAGCACGGTGCCGTTGCTCTGCTCGGAGCGCAGGGAAGCCATGGATGTACGTAAAGGCGAACGGATAACAGTCGCCATCCCATAAGGGACGCTCTGGCGCACGCCGTAGCCGTGGCGCATGCCGCCCATCCACTGGCCTTGATAGGTGCCTGAGGACGGGGACAGACATTGTGTGTTAATTACGCACATAGTATGACCACGGTTCGCCTCAATTTCAATGTTGGACCTTTTTCATGAAGGTAGCATACTGCATTTCCACCATGTAAACAGGTTTTGTCATTTTGCTACATGCCTGCAGAATTTCCTTGCAGCTAATCACTGAATCAATATTTGCATGAAAAGAGAACACGGTGCACGAAACATAGACGCTGCATAAAATGCCGAACCGAAAATTCTTTACTTATTTATTTTACGCTGGGCAGCTATACCTAACGTGGTGGCCAGCAATTGCACACTGTTATTGCTAAGACTCGTCACATATGGGAAGATCAACCGGAATGTTTCCTTGAGCATTCACCTCAAACAAAGTCGTTGGATGAAGGTACTGAGGATCACTTGGGATGTGAATCACTGAGCTCTGAGCCTATTTTCAGGCAGCCGGTAACTCCCCCACTGACAGTGGGCACATTCACCGCTACCAGTTTGTCTCCGACCACAGGGACGGGCTATGAGTCACACAATGAGAGGAATGCTTCATTAAACCCGTTTGGTGTTCCCGAATGGCCCAATGGGCTACGAGCGGCTCCTCTGCGGCGTCATATTACAAACCGGATCTCCAATGGTAAGAAAACGCTTGCTGATCCAGAGCTTGCTAGCAACGACAATGCAATAATCCACAATGTTCACTTTCAGAGGAGAAAACGATCTATTGGTCGGGACTGCAATTTAGATGGATAAACAGTGTGAGATTAAAAGGCTGGCGCTGCGCTGAAGTTCAATTGGGTGACCCTGCAGATTCAAGTGATCAGGATGCTGCGGGGTCAGACAGCCAGATGTTCTCTTTATCCTCTCGGATCAGCTGACTTCCCCAACGTCCCGCCCCTCCCGGAACTATCGCCGCCATGTGGGCGGCATCATTCCGCAACATATGGCTGCAGATTGTGATGTGGATGCTCACAAGTCACCACGCCGGTTGTCGTATGGCCAGAAATGACAGCGACAACAACGTGCACACAATGTTCGATTCCTTAAGAGCTTAGTGATGATTGCTTATACGCCTTGAAGTGAGACTATCCATATCATACCAAAAGCATGAGTTAAAGAAAGTCTCTTTTCTTTCTAAACTTAAATGGCAGTCATTAGATTAGGTTGAACCATCAACAAAGAAATTTCTGTTTTTTTTCGTCCTCAAGGACCATGCTGTTCTTCATTCTAGGACTGGGAAAACAGTTCCACTGTGACACATGTTTAAAAGAGATGACGTTCTCTAACAAATATAATTAAAACGTGTCTTTGCTTTTTTTTTTCCCTATTGCAAATCCAGTTTTTGAGATGAGTTGTAATTCATAGTTACGACGTTTTGGTTAAAAAAAAATCCACCAGTTGCTAAATGTAACCATTAATTCGTAAATATTCATAAAATGGTAAACTTTTTTCAAAAAGTTATTATGACGAAAACCATATGTGCCAAAGAACAAATCAGGGCAGATTGGGAATCAGTGAAAAATATATATCGGAAAGTTTATCTTCCATCGCTGCTTAAAAAAATCTAGTAAAAAATGATGACCATTGTCATGGGGGAGGGTGTGAACCATGCAGGGCACTAGTTGTGTTTATTTGTCTCAAGTTTGTCTTGCCCCCAGTTTGGGGTAGGCTTCTGCTCCCCTTAAAACCTTATGCAAGCTCTCGAGAAAATGGATGGATGGATGGATATTTTGCATTCGATTTTTTTTTCCAGAAATAGCCCTGGGATGACTTTAAAAAAACTGAAGCAGCCGCCGCGAGGCAAAATAGTCGCAAGTGTGGGCATTGCGAATGTTTCCAAGCGGTCCCCCTTCCCGTAACGTGCTGTCAAATAGTGCGTGCACGCGTTCAAGTGCAATGCGCAATCATCTCCGGATTCACTCAGGGCGCTCGTTCGCGCAACATGTTGCCTCACCTCCATCGCCGTAGGTTTCGATGCCATATCCATCTTGGAGCCCGTTGCTCCAGGTGCCGTCGTATCTCGCAGGTGTGTTGTGGCTCTGCCGGACGCCGTAGCGCCCCTTGAAGCCGTGGCTCCACTCCCCGCGGTAGATCCACTTGCCTTTATTCTCCACGCCCAGGCCATGCCTCTTGCCCTGGGACCAGTAGCCCTTGTAGGTGTTGCCACTGGGCCAGGTGTACACGCCGACTATCTCGAAGCCGTGCGACCAAGAGCCCGCGTACTCGCCCTGGCCCTTGGGTCCGGTGCAGATGCCGTGTCCGTGGGCTTTGCCATCCTCCCAACCCCCGCAGTATGTGCCGCCATCGTCGAAGTCGAACCTTCCGCCCGTCATTCAGATGCAAAGCTGGGGGGGAAACGGCACGACCGAGGCAGGGGCGTCCAGGACCAACGGGAGAGGATGACTGGTGGAGGAGAAAACGGTAGAGAGAGTGGTGATGAAGATGATATGGATGGGGAGGAGGTGGAGGATGATGACGAGGTGAGCCTCCCTCTTGCGTCCTCTCGTGATATTTTATAAATATATATATATAACTATGCCTATTAAATAAGCTTCGGAAGTGTGAAGGTATGAATGGTGGGCGTCATTTACCGGATCCGCGCACCGGCTTGTTCGTTGAGTGTGGCTGGTCTCCCCACTCTCGCCCACTGGCCACCGAGGGAGGGAGGAAGGAGAGAGAGATACCCCTGCTGGACAGGGTCACCCGGCCAATCACACGCGACGTCACCGCAAAGATCCCGCCCACTCCTCCTCTCCCATCTCTGATGCATCACACTCCCTCCTGCACGAAGATTGACTGAAATGTTATACAATAATATATCAACGCCATATCCAGGCCAAGTGCACGCTGCTTTTACTATTAATTTCCTTCAAAACAAAGTTCAATTTACTACGACTGCGTTCAAAACGTCATATGACTGCATAAAGACCGATGATATGACTACTTTTAAGAAGTTTAAAAATAAATACATGGGCAACTTCTTGACAAATATTGACTGATCATTTGTCTTTTAATATGTAGTTCATTATTAGAGGTACTGTAGTAGTGCATGCTTTCCGTACGTCTTCTCAATGTAGGTTCCTTACAGGTGTTCTACAGCGACATCTGGTGTCACATGTACTGACTACATTCTGGATCTTTGGTATCCTGTGTATAAGGGCCCTGCGATTGGCTGGCAACCAGTTCAGGGTGTACTGCCCGAAGACAGCGCGGGTAGGCTCCAGCACGCCCGTGACCTTCGTGAGAAAAAGCGGATTGGAAAAGGGGATGGATGGATGTATAAGGTCCATCCATGTGCTACTACGCTTTGTCCTCACACTCCTTACTTGTAGGACCACTACTAGATTGACTGAGTAACGTTAGCCACGCAATAAACGTAAGTCGGTGTAGGGTTATATTATTTATTTAATCATTCAAACAAAATAAAATGGCTAAAAATATATATTGCGAGAAACAAACCTAATTGAGATTGGTAAGTAGTACTACTCCCTGCCAACAGGGGGTGTCTTGAGTCAACTTGGGCATTGTCGCCTGCTTATCTTCACTTGTCCCCGGTGCCCCTCAAAACGAAAAGATGGAGGCTGAAAACAACTCGCAGTGCCAAGACGAAAACGCGGCTCTTGTGGAGAAGGACTCGGGCGAGGAGGCGCCAGAGCGGCGTGACGCCGTCGTCAAAGCAAACGAGCCAAAGTTAACACTTTATCACTGGACACAGTCGTTCAATTCACAGAAGGTAAACGTCCCCCTTTTTCAGCACCAGGCGTCCACGGACAGCTCCCGATTGAAGCTCAATTGGAGACGCCCGCGTGGTGTTGACGGACACCTGCGGGATGTAACGCGTTATCTTGCACTCGTGTTCTGTCACTGAACGTGTTTGAATGGAACATCAGCGTTGTTGTTTGCGTCCTTGGCTTTTTTTTTGGGGGCATTATTTCCCATGTTGTGTACAATATTCAGTGGTAGGAGTAATGATGTACAGTCCTACTTCGTTACTGTAGCTTTTTCAGGTATCTGTACTTTACGACGATGCATTATTTACTTTGTCATTCTATTTGAACTTGCCACTCCTTATTTTGTCAAAATAGGTTTGTTACTTTTTTTCAAATACTTAATAGATAGAGGTACTAACCAGGTAATGCCATGTAAGATTTTGATTAATTGAATGCTATCTTGGGGTGCATTAAAGGCAAAAAAAAAAAAAAAACAAGTACAGAAGTACAGCAGCAACATGGTGTAATGTAAACCGTGGAGCATGAACAAATGAAAACAGATTCAAATAAGCAAGATATTAACTATCAATTTAGGATTGTGTTCCCACTTACAAAGTAATGTTATGATGTCACTGTAAAACCAAGTTCGTCATTCACCAAGGCCGGTCTTTATCTGACAACATAAGGTAGCCCATTGTACAACTGCACTGCATCAGACTAGAATTGTGTTTTAAATTTTTTCATTTTGAAAACATGTCTTTTTTTCCCCCAGGTGCGTCTGGCCATTGCAGAGAAAGGTTTACATTGTGAAGAGTATGACGTGAGCTTACCACTCAGCGAGCACAATGAGCCGTGGTTCATGCGTCTCAATCCGACTGGCGAGGTGCCCGTCCTGGTTCACGGAGACAGCGTCATCTGTGACCCCACACAAATCATGGACCACCTCGAGCACAACTTCACCGAAGGTAAGATTACAATGACCGCGGCACATTCATATAAATCACTGCAGGGTTGCGCTTTTTCCTTTTTCTCATCAGTTATGTTGATTTCATGTTTGTTGAAGGAGACATATTATTCATTTTTCTTGGCAAAATACCCCAACTGAGCAATAATTACAAGGTTTGCCCTGCTGAAAGCAGCTCGTTTGAGAGGGTAGCCTTGTAAAGTACATTTTCCATCATGTGTCCCCTTTCAGTTTCAGTTACATTTGTTACTGTTTCTATCATTTCCTTTTGGCATGTACCGGCCCATGATAGCGTTATCCTGATGGCTTAAGTGGAGAAAAAAAATGTATATCTGGTAAGCACGGATTCATCTCACATACTGCCTTGCCTATGTTTTTTTCTACGCAAGCTAAAGGTGTAGTATTTTAAAGAAAGCCATTTGAGCATTTATTCAGCATCCTTGGTATCTACCACATACTAGTCCGTTCTTTGCCCTTACGAGGACTTAGTACAACAATTCAGCGCACTTGTAGAATAAGTGTGTATTCCATGAGTGGTGACATCTTTGGCCTACAAGTACTCAATTTTAAACTGCATCCCCGTACACGGACCTTAGTGACATCTTTGGCCTACAAGTACTCAATTTTAAACCAATTTTATACTGCATCCCCGTACACGGACCTTCAGGTGGATATCAAGGATATCGAATCAATGCTCAAGCGGCTTTCCATGGTCTTCTCCCTTCCGTTTCACTCTCCTATTCTTCACCTGCAGAGGGCACTCCGAGGCTGATACCAGAAGAGGGAAGCACATACTACCACCGAGTGCAGCACTACAGAGAGCTGCTGGACTCACTGCAAATGGACGCCTACACGCATGGCTGCATCCTCCACCCTGAGATCACCGTAGACTCGCACATACCTGCTTATGCTGCCACAAGCATACGAAGTAAGCCACAATGGCCTGGATTCAAGTCACCTCTGTAATTAGCTGATGTGCTTTAAAAAAACAGAATACATTCATATTTCATAAGAAACATGCACAAATGAGCATTCCGAAACACCAGCATCATTTACTGGATCTAGTGTGTTCTCTGCCCCAAATGCAGAGTCATGACCTCCTTCTCCTTTTTTCTTAATTTTTTTAAAATATACTATAGCGCAAATCCTAAACACAGAGTCAGAACTGAAGAAACTAGCAGAGGAGAACCCGGAGCTCAAAGAGGCTTATATCGCAAAACAGAGGCGCTTGAAGGTGAGTCATAAAAGTTGTCTGGTTGTCAGATGCACGCTACCCCTTCCGATCTGATTGAATTGCTGTCGGCAGTCCAAGTTGTTTGACCACGACAACATGAAGTACCTGAAGAAGCTTCTGGATGAACTGGAGAACGTGATGGATCAGGTTGAGACGGAGCTGCAGAGGAGGGAGGAAGAAACACCGGGTAGCAATGAGTAGGATATTACGCAACGGCGCGGACGTTCAAAAGAGTATTTGTAAAAAGCAATCTTCTCTTTCTCAGAAGAAAACAGCCAGCAATCGTGGCTGTGCGGCCAGTTCTTCAGCATGGCCGACGTCTCGCTGGCCGTCACCCTGCACCGCCTCAAGTTCCTGGGCTTGTCCCGCCGCTACTGGGGCAACGGCAGCCGCGCCAACCTGGAGGCCTACTACGAGCGTGTGCTGGAGCGCCCCGCCTTCAGGAGAGTCCTGGGCCACGTCAACAACATCCTGATCTCGGCTGTGCTTCCGGTTGCCTTTCGCGTGGCCCGCAAGAATGCGCCGGTTATTGCCGGCACCACGCTGTTGATCGGTCTTTTGGGCGGAGCCACCTACCTGGCCTTTCTTTACATGAGGAGGAGGTTGAGTCTGTCCAGTTGGGGAATGTGGAGCTGAATTTAAGAGATGGCACAAATCCCGCATTTGTCAAATTCAACTCAAATTGTATTCATCTAATAAATAATACGTATAATGAACCGGTAGCACGCAAAATGAATTCAACCCTTCGACCCGTATTCGACCCATTTGCAAAGTTAAACTCCACACAATAAGGCCAGATGTGCTGTTTCTAAATAAAGTCTGCTTGCAAAGGCGGTTGAATATTTTGAGTGCAACATTATATACGGTACTATGCACAAAACTTTGGCCGCCGTTAGCTTTGTTGCTGTCATTTAGTACTTTCTACTTCATAAAAAGTAAGTAGTATTATGAAAAAGGGGCAATCCAGATGAAAATTCAGGTCATCGTAGCATTGGACACCCAACAAAGCCGCAGGTGGTTGTTGCATATTGCTGTAACTAAAAACAATCCATCATTTGCAAAGATGTCTTTATGTTGAGGACATGTAGTCATATGCTCAAATCAGCATTTAAAAGACACCCCAAAAAACCAAAACAATACCACAAGCTAAAGTGTGATTGGTCATAGGACAAGCATGTACCAAACGCTTCTTGCATTAATCGCCAAGGAAATGCATTTCTTGGTCAATTTCAAGCTGAGCATTTTTGAGCAGCCATCAAAAAGGCACCTGTGTGAAATAAACTTTCTTCTAAACACTCTCCCACTGTCTCCTCTGCCAGCCAGCGTAACTGACAACCACCGGACGAATGTCCACTTGGTCATCTTGTCAGAAGCTCTCTCTACTGTATATGACCGATTTTTAAAGACGACACATTCCCAGACTCTGGATGCAAGTGAAAATCGACAGGCCAACACTGACATGGAAGTATGGAACATGACGACTAAGACCACTCAGGTGAGCGTCGAGCTGCACATAAAGCAGACACATGTTGGACGCCCGCAGCCTGTCTGGCCTGCGGGCTCAGCATCTGGTAGGCTGCGTATTGTAGCTGTCAGCGAGCACATCAACACTGGCTCATTACCACACGAGTCACAGAAAAAAAGAAAGAAAAGCCATGGTGGCATTGGTGCGAATGCATTCATTCAAAATGTTTTTAGGCACTGCAAATAATGTTTTAAGTATTCAACAATTCATCATACTGAGAGGGTATTCATTTTTTTGGGGGGAGGGGGGGACGGGGGTACTCTATTTGTCAAATTCTGCAAACTAAAAATACTCATTATATGAATCTATATGACAAACAAAATCAGCATGAATATCTTTGCGGAGGAAGAATTTAGGATTGCTTGATTAGCTTGTGGCAGTGTATCCAATGATGCGCATACACGCACGGTTCCACAAGGGAGCAGTATTTTCTCACATAGCTTTGACATTGTGTCAAGTAGAATTTTTGGTAAAAAAAAAATGATGACGCAAATAATCTATGCAGGGACCATATCTATCTTGGAGCAGGTGCGGGCACAGTTTCTCTTCAAACCTACCCTGCTCTTAGCTTCTTGCAGAAAACACGGCTGTTAAACCCTCAGTCAATCCATCAACGGCTTCTATTCTTTTGTCAGAACAGTTTGGAAAGAACCGTGTTTGTTCTCCACGGGGGTTCAAAAAGCCACGATGGATACATTCTGCGTAGAAGAACCTGGATTAGCGGGTGTTTCGAATTAGTCTGAAACCGATTTTGAGGTTTTAGTCAGTGACCTCTGGTGCATTCGGGCATTCACAATCACATTATATATTTTTCTATGAAAATAGGGTGTGGGATTGTATCAACTGTGAGGTATTAAGGCAGCACCACAGTGCGAATGAAGTTCTTATCTTTGGGATTTCACGGCAAATTTCTGAGGCAAGGGCGATTTCTGGGTCAAGTTGAGCGGCTCCAAAGAGAATCACGATGGAGTGAAATGCTATCAAGTGTCAAGGAACAGCAGAATCAGAGAAAAAAAAAATCTTCTTGCTGAATAGAAAGTGTTTGTTTGTGGACAGCGAGGCGAATGGTTTAGAGGGTTGGTGTGAGCTTCGTTGCATGTCCACAGACGGGCAGGCTGGGCAAACACAAACCCACACAGCGGCAGCTGACAGCCAAAACCCACTTGACGGTACACGTTGGACGGAGTGGGCCTGAGTGGCAGCGTGGTAACTTCGGCTCAAGCTTTGAAAAGGCTCGGCAAAAAAGAGATGGTTTTCGTGTCCACAGCTTCATCACATCATCTCACTGCGGACGCAGGACTGAAATGTTAAGGTAACCACCCGCCCCCTCTCAATGAAGCAGGCGGCAGCTGCTGCGCTTTCGTCCTGATGAGCATCGTTACTCTTCCATCTCACTCGCCGCACGGCGACGTTGGACACCCCCGCTCCAAAATGGAGAAGAGGAGGCCTCATCCAAAGCCCATTTGGCATCGTCAAAAGGTCTTCTGAGAAAAACCTTTTCGGGCTCTTTCAGAACGCCTGCCATGAACTGTTTGCCGAGTCGACCGCCGTGTTGACACTACTGTTAAAATGACCCCCCGCTGGCTCGCCTCTCACAGCTTTGTGATGAAATCCTGTGCCACCATTCACCCCCACATGTGCTCCTCAAATATTTAACCTGGCCATACATAAACAGCGCTACGAGTGAACCTGTTGCGTTACAAATCACGGTGTGGCCGAGTCAGACACACACAAGGTCCGATTTCTTCATCGGGCTCATGAATTTAAAGTCATTGAAATGATTCAGGAAGATGACTCACCTGACAGACATGTAATGAGAGGGAACGGCAACTTTTCATTTGTCTTGAATTGCGTTCATAAGTAATTGATTACATTGCCGATATGGTATTGAGCAGCCCCGAGTTCTTAGGTCACAGTAAGTAGCGTGCTTTGCTGGAAATACCACACGGATCAAGAATTTTTCAAGCATATTCCTTGCCGTGGTGAGATTTGCTCGTTGAGGGTCAGACCGGACTCACGTAATTAATGCGCCAGCCCTCATCCCCGCCTCCTTGACTGCCGGGCCACTGGCGAGCTTGGTTTTGACGACACTTGCAACCAGTTTGGTCATCTACTGTCCCGCCTTGCTCGGTGGTGACCTTTTCGCGGTTGGCCAACTGCTTCATCGAATGGAAGCAGAGCCCAGAGTGTGGAAAGCAAGCAAGCGCCCAAGACACAAACAGTAAAGAACCCTCATGTAATAGTCACATTTTCAGACATAGCCAGGTAACTGGACGTTTATTTAACTTCATCCGTGATTGAGGGCAGGCACTCCAGAAACCCAGCTTTTTTGTTAAAAAGTCCATCTTCCATAATATGCCTCCTTTAAAGCAATGATTTCATTCACAGGGTCCAGTGCGGCTCACAGAGACTGCGACTGGATTATGTGAGCAGGCTAACAGGTGAAACTATATATGGTATTCCAAGCAGGCACTGGGAAGCGGCTTTTTACATTGGCAAGATTGCGTCGCCTCTTTGCCAAGTACAATAGTCAGCATAATGAGAAACACTTGTTCCCCAGAATGAACCATCCAGTCACCCACCCGGCCCTCAAGCAGGGGGAGCCCCTGCGTGTTTGACGGTGTTGTTACATCGTCATTGATTATGTTTGGTGGCTTTGGCTCGGAGCCACGCCGATATTCTCATACAGCCATGGAAACGCTGGCCTCAGAGGTGCACTCAAGCATGAGTTGCTTTCTACAGTAAGACAAAAAAATAAAACAAACAGGCCAAACATCGGAGGACAGCGTGCGCGAGCAAACAAGCTACACTTTGCAAAGAAACTCGAGAGGCTGGCATCCGTGTACAGTATTTGACAGTTCATCGATCATTTTAGCAGAAAAGCAACTTTGCAAAAGTGTGGAGTGAGTTGCCAGGCTAAGACGTATTTCGTCTCATTCAATCGGCGTCATTTATTTATGGCCGAGCGACAAGCCGGCACTCGTGTCCGTTTGCCTGGCGCTCTATCATGGAGTCTGACGTAATATTTAGCAGTGCGACGTTACTTGAATGTAGCGCTTGTCCCGATTGGGGTTGATGAGGGTAAATCACAAGCCTGAGAATTCTCTTGCCGACAAAGTATGATGACACTATACATTGTAGAGATGGCACGAATTAAAAGCGATGACAACAGTGACGACTGAACGAGCACTTCAGAAATCAAAGTCTGGGTTGTTTTTTTTTTTTTTTCGGACTAGTAGCAGTCAGTCAAATGAGCTCACCATGTTTTGCCGTGTTGCATTACCATGGCATTGAAGGTGAGAAGGCCACATTGGGAGCTTTATGCTTTTGGAGGTTTGGTGCGAGGGCTCCATTTCTGGATGGCAGCACTGTACTAACAAACACTTGCACTGATATGGAACACCTCCCCAAACTGAAAACTGTACTCGCTGTGTTTCCGAGCCCGTGAGTCAGACTTTTCCGACAAAGTTGCACGGCAGCAAACCTAAATATTTTCTCCACGGATATGGACGTCGTCGGCGAATCCCATGAGATCTTTGCGGCTAAAAATAGGAATGAAGCCGCGTGTGAAAAGTGTGTCTCTGTGTCATACATTCGGGGGCTGAATTTGGAATGTGCGGACTCATCTTACCCAGTTCAAGGTCAGATATCAACAAAAACAACCCCCCCCCCCACCCCCACAATATACGACCTATCCATCATTTCTCACGGCACTCTGACCTTGAGGAAGTGAGGATGCAGAAATCAATGTTTCAAAAGGGATAGGCACATCATGAGCATTTTTTTCTTTTTTAATTTAATACCATAACACTCATTTTGCAGAAGCCGGACAGACGAACTGTCACGGAGGGAGAACACAACCGTGTTTGTAGAACAATAATGTCACCGAGCTACAGGTGCAATTTCGAGGTACTTGGTACTTGGTATTGAATTGATTGTAGCGTATTACCCATGAGCAGCCGGATGCTTCTCAATGTGGAATAAGCCCAACATCTGTTTTGACCACAAATGGTCCTCGTGCCCCCTCGTTTACTTCACCGGTTGCACGCAGCGGCTCACCTACACAGCCAAAGCGGTGGGCCGAGTTCCGTGCGGCCAAAGGCAACTCGATCCCATCATTAACTCAATGAGGTTCCACGCAAGCAAAATAAAAGTCCGAAACCAGTGGAAAAGTATCGTATTTTTGTCTCCTCTTAGAGAGGGCAAGCAAAACCGAATAATCGACAGGTCAAATGAGGTAAGAGGAGAGCTTATGTGTCGAGCGATTCCATTTACGTTTGGCCTCACTTGTGGGTGACAGTTATTTGGATTTTGAGGTGGGTGATGTATTATGGTGGATCATTTTATTTCCATTGCACAAAAGCAAAATGGAGCATTACTGTACAAATACAACGGCAATTTTAGTTTCTGTCAGGCTCGACCCGCAAATGAAAAAAAAAAATCGCATTTGATGCCTCAAAATGTAGTGAGAATGAAATCTCCTAACTGGTTTTCCGTACGAGTGCCACCAATAATCCATTTCCAAACCATCACATGAGCATGTGTGCGTCGATTGACGACTTGATTCTGTTTCTGAGAAGAGATGACGCCTCCGAAATAGCAGAACATTCCATGAAATTAGGGATCTTCTCCAATTGAGAACAAGAGCCCATTTTGAAGTACGGCAATCACTAGATGGGTAGGAATCGGAGCAAATCAGAAATGTTCCAGCATATACATACGTACATCATACACATATAATTTTTCACAATGATCAACACATTTTTCTTCTTTGCCATCACTCCCCACCATCCCAAAAAAGTGAAAGACAATATACATCTAAAGTTGGCTAGATATTCTTCCAGAAATACCACTAAGGTATGAAACAATTTGGATTATTTTGAGAAAAATGTTCCAGACAGTCATGAACACGAAGAAGTGTGGTCTGCGCACTGAGCGTTGGGAATAGAAAGCGAGAGTTTTATTTGCAAGAAGAGCCACCCAAATACTGTACGGATCAACACCAAAAAGCCCATCGGCTACGGAGGCATCCGTTCTGAATGAAACAAGCCTCTCATGAGAGCCTGTCCCAAAGCTAAATGATGGTCCAGATTACATGTAGCGCTAAGAGTAAAGTGACGCGGGAAACCGAAAAAGAAGATAGGAGCCAAACACGCTTCGACAGTCGATGACGTCAAAGTTATTTCCCCGAAGTAGACGTAAAGACACGAGCGCGAATACATCTTGTGCCGAGCAAACAAAAACAAGTGGAAGGCTTATAAATCATCACTCCTCTGAATGACTAACGGCAGATATCGTGCGTAGCTGCAAGGAGAGCGAAGGCAGAAAAGAAGCGCGTCTTGTTTGGGCGCGTTTTACGTCACTGCCACCCACTGCTTCTGCTCTACGTATGGTTGCCTCACAGGAATGTGTTTCCTTAGCCTGTTTTTGATGACACGGGTCACCGTATTGACACCGCACATGTGGGGAAGAGCTGGACCGACATCCCGGGACTGGATTGGTTTTAAGTGCTGCTAAGTGGCAACTCAGGATTTCTGCTCATTTCCATGGTTCTATTTTTGATTTATGAACCATAAATTCACAGACTTCATGTAAGGTGACCGAATGGCGGGTGCAAAAGCGGAGCTGTTATATGGCGTGAAACAGCCACAGTATTTCTTGTTTGGGATAATCACATCCAGATTTTCTCAATTCAACATTCAACTGGACACAAACACTTTTTGGAAGCGATCAAAAACGTGTCCCGTCTACTTGCAAGCCGCGAATGCACCGTGATAGGCCAGCTTTTCAGAAACACCTTGTGCAATCGTTGTGGGGTCTCGGGTGAAGTTAACCCTGAAATTGGTACGTGTGGACCCCATTTTATGCAAAACCTCACAGGACAGTGCAAAAGCAGTGAAACAACACTTCTTCAGCCCTGATCGTGACCAGTTGGAATGGAAGTGAGGTGAATCTGCAGCTAAAAGAGAACGCGCTAACTCTTGGATTCCCACTTAGATGCCACTT
The DNA here is from genome assembly GCF_001891065.2 of Hippocampus comes. Classification (NCBI taxonomy): domain Eukaryota; kingdom Metazoa; phylum Chordata; class Actinopteri; order Syngnathiformes; family Syngnathidae; genus Hippocampus; species Hippocampus comes. The sequence goes on along the minus strand of NW_017805352.1, from coordinate 166,593 downwards.
GGATGCGGCTGAATGCGAAGTGGAGATATTTATGTTCATTGGAGTCGTGTCTATACACTTCGGTGTCCATCCAAACTTTGCAGCGCGTTTGAGAGATCGGCGTTAATGCGTGTAGCATTTGGCACCGAGTGTCAACTTGGCCTGTGGAAATGAGTAGTAAATTATTGATTTATGGACACCACGACTACAATAGAACGCTTTTGTGATCCAAGATTCGAACCTTAAACCTTGCCATTGTGAAGCTTCCCCTACAGCCCCAATGAACAATTATTGCACTCATTTATTCATCATGTGTCCTCATAGCATTCGACACAAACTCAAAATCATGTTTTTCTCATAAAGCAAACTTCAGGCGTTAATGCGTGTAGCATTTGGCACCGAGTGTCAACTTGGCCTGTGGAAATGAGTAGTAAATTATTGATTTATGGACACGACGACTACAATAGAACGCTATTGTGATCCAAGATTCGAAGCTTAAACCTTGCCATTGTGAAGCTTCCCCGACAGTCCCAATGAACAATTATTGCACTCATTTATTCATCGTGTGTCCTCATAGCACTCGACACAAACTCAAAATCATGTTTTTCTCATAAAACACAAAGCAAACTTCGATCAAGTGTCTTTGTGATGGCGACAATTGCTTTTCAGTGAATTCCTGTCAGATTCCTCCTCACATACATCACCAAGGACTGCCGCTAATATGAATCGACTGTATTCGGCTTCAAATCATTACATTTCAAACGTGTCTGCTAGCTTCCACTGCCAATGCGTGACCACGTCCCTGGAGCCTACCGGAATGTTGCTGCGACTGCAGCTGGCGTACTGTCAAACATGCGTCACAAGCATCGCTGAACTCTCCTTGCATGGTTTCAACCTGTTTGCACAATGACGTGAACCAGGAGTTTTGAAAATATCCGGAACAACCAGGATTAGGGGCTTAATGAGGTCGTGTTCAGTGATTTCCCTAACAAACAGCGGTCACTTCGTAACAGTCGGCAGCTCTGCTAACAAATTAGCCACAGAGGTCATTGTGTGGAGAATTGTGTTCATTGGTTAAGAATCCACTCTTGCGATTGGCTGGTGATCAGTCCGCTGCCGACTGTACCTCTTGCCCAAAATCAGCTGGGATAGCCTCCAGTTCAATTGTGACCCCACTGAGGACAAGTACGATAGAAGATGGATGGTTAACAAATATTAGCGAGCCAACATTAAAGGTCCAAAGACATCGGAGATGTTTGCATTTTCCTTGTTGTTGCTCAACTCAAGGGGAAAACTGGAATCAGTAAGAAAAGAGATTGCGTCATCTTGGATAATTGGAGGGCTTACATGGGGAATGTCACGTAGGACAACAAAACAAAAGATGAAACCAGCAGAGCAAGCCAAGTGAAACACCACATCAAAGAAAAACGCAGTGATGGCACACAGCCTCGCCCCAATCACCCTTTGAAAGAGCTCAAATACGAGTAGATATCGTCAGTAAGTTCACGTTCTGGTGTGATGGTTATCATTACAGTGATGCCCAGGCACACATAGACCCCCAAGTGGTGAGAAAAGTGCCCTTTGCCTTAAGACCGTTACTTTCCCCCCCCATCATTCATACAAATTTGACTCCCCCACCCCCGCCATAATAAGAAAATAATTTTTTTATTGATTGTGTGAATGAATGTGAAGGGGGGCCTTTTTTGGGTCTTGAGCACCTGCCCCCGAAAAATGTCTGTGCACATGCCTGATGACAGTCTTTTACCGATGATTAGACCTGTACAGGTTTTGGGGCATTTAACTTTGGAGGTTGGGCTGTTTTTCCATTGCGCATGAAAAGTGAAATAAATCTGAGCTGAAACCTTTTTTTTTTTTTTTTTTGCAAGGCACTCAATATGAAGTATGTCACAGTAGGGAGAGCAAAGCGCAAGGCATTTTATGGACTGTTATGAGCGTCATACCTGGTTGAAAAATAAATCAGATGTTTCCAAGAAAATTGTAGGATGTCAGAATTTTGTTTCAGTTGATCCCAGACAGCAAAGCATGTGCCGCTACCTTTCCTCTTGTGGCCCCGTGGTCTCGCATCCCCCTTGCCCATCTGCTTCGAGGTATCCAAAACAGACAGTAAGACAAGAAAACGCCTGGTGCTAATTGTAACCATGTGCCGCTATGTTTCCGTCGGACTTTTTCATACACAGAAGGAAACGAGCACGGGAAATGCGCATCGGCTTAAGAATGATGCGATACGTGCGCACTCGCCATCCCGCGAGACTGAGTCGAAGGCAGCAGCTGGTAGCGTTTGTTTTGGCCTCGAGTCCAGTAAGACCCAGACAAATTTCCTGGTTGCTCACAACCGAGTTCTGTCGCAACAAGCAGCAACGGTTTTGGGAAAAAGGATCATCACTACTTTCGGTCGTTTTTTTTTTTTTTTTTTCAGGATTCGCAGCTGAACAGGTAGCTTGAATTTGACGTGTGAGAGCTTGAAAACAGCCGCCTTCTGCGGATGCAAGATATGGCCAAAAGTGCCTTCAATGCACTGTTTTTCCCCTCACCTTTTTGGGTTTCAATTTCACAGTCGTCCGTCTATTCATTATCCAAAGTTCATTTGTTTGCGGACGAGGGTCCCAGACGTGTCTACAGCTGAAATCTCAATTCTCGGGCAAATATAGGTTGGCAATAAGATGAAATGGAGACGTCAGCTAGACAGAGGCTTGTCAAATTACAACCCAGTAGTGACATTTGGAATGAAATGAAGCACATGGCAATGGCATACTGAATAAATAGATATTAATGACATCATTCCAATGGATTTTTTTTTTTTTTGACCAGAGCAGGTCGACCCATGTGATCTGACAATGTCTTCAGAAATGATGACGCAGCATGTGGCTCAGTGCCCAAGGTTATTTTGTCCGCTCTGGTCCATCTATAAACAATTGTAGGTTAATAATGAAGAGAAATCTGTCAACGGTTATAAAAATATTTTTAAAATTCTTTTTTTTTTTTTTCCTTGCATGAATATCCTCTTGCAGTACTTTCATTTGAAATGTCCTTCCTTGCGTGATAGCGGAATCACACCTCAGGATGGAACATGGCCTCTTCCTTATTTGCTCCATAAACTTCGAATGTTTGCACTGAACCAGAAGAACCTTGCTAGTAAATTCTTCCAAGCGATGCCACCGGCTGCAGTGGGTTTCAAACCCACTAAAAAGGGGGCGCACGGCATCACTTGTGAACTCGCCTTGTTTTGACGAAAAAAACAAGCGTGAGCAAGACCAGTGGGTGAAGGGCTCAGAGGGGCCAACCGACTAAGCAAGTTTACCAATAAAACATGGCCTCTTTACTCATAAACCCCCCATTTGTTCATGGAAACACTATGCTTCGGGTGATCTATGTAAAATCATCGACGCTGACCATAGCACGTCGGTTTCGGCCAACGAATTGATTGCTATTGAATAAAATCGGAGTCTCTGGCCGGTCATATCTGACAAAGTTTGGAGAAGCTGGGAAACACAAAATCCACTGGCGGGAATGACGCAGACACGGTGCCAAAATGTAACTCGCAGCAATCCACGGGGACTTCTTCTTCATCGTAACTTTAAATCCGTCATTTTTAGACAACGCAGAGCCCAATAAGGCCTGAATGGTCCTGATAAAACGTGTCCAAGAAAAATAGGCCCACTGATGTCAGAGCAAACGCAGCCCAGATGAAGGGAAAAGTGATGACTGCTCATTGGCATTAACTCTAAACTGAAAACAAAAAGTGCAGGCATTTGGGGGTCCTCGGTTCATTGTTTACTAACATACGAGGTTTTGAGGTTATGTACGGCATAGAGGTTATCACCAGAAAAGGAAACGTAATACCACCAGATTAACGTGACTTGCAAAAACAACAATGAACTGACAAAGACTAAAAGAAACAAGGGAACTAAATACAAGCAAATTAATGAGCCAATGATGCACATCCTTAAAAAACAAAACAAAAAAAAAACAATGGCATCAGGAAGCTGATTGACTGATACAAGAACACTGGGACACAAAAAACACAAGCACAAGACGTGAACATGAGACACAGGGAAGAAAATGACAAAAACATGAAAAAAAACTAAATGTAATCGAAGATAGTTAACAAAAATATAGATCATGACATATCCTGGGGAGCCCGGGCAAGGAGGACCATTGGGCACCCCCCCCCCACACCCCCCAAACAAAAAAAACAGCACAATCAGCGCACTTTTTGTTCGGCTGTGTTCACACCCACAACGGCGCAAAATGCTTATTTTGAAATATGTCACACTTCACCAGTTTGCACGCGTCTGCAAGAATACCAAAACTTAGTCTAGCCCGCCCCTGCATGGATTTACGCCACGCCTCGTGCCACATTGGGCACGAAAATACTTTGCAGTACCACTGCTTCATCATTGATACTGTATGGGCCAATGTCTGCCATCTCTTGGGGCCCCCTCAGCTCGAAGCCCTAAGAAATTGCCTGAGTTGCCTCCCCCGTTGCTTTGTTTCTGATCATCACCAACAGGAGTCTTTCATCAAAATATTTACTCTAGTTCTGAACTGTTAATCGCATATGTCAGTCATAGACGACGGTACAATCCAATTGACACGTGCGGTTCACGTAGCAGTTGTAAAAATGGAACAAAACCGATGATGTCAAAACAAACTTTTTAAAAAAATATATTGTCATTCAAAAAAGACATTATATACACGATTCTTTAGAGTGTGGGAAAAAACCTGAGGGATTACAACAAGTGGGGCGGAGTGCGCGTTTATTTGTGCGTGTGTGTGTGGAGATGGGGAGGGCATATGAGGGGATCCTCAGAAATATGTCGCTTCGGCAGTGTATCTATTTTTGACATGTTACATTCCTTGCCCCCCCTCCCCCCACACACACATATTCTCACCCATCTATAAGACATTTACAGCCATCTTTGATGCTCAGGCCTTGTAAGATGGTACTGGGGCAGGCTTGTGGTCAAACACAGACATTTCTCAGGGTTCAGATGTCAGCTGTGAGTAAGACAGACAAACATTAAAAAAAAAGCAGCGGGAAGCTAAAGTTAGAGACGAGATGTTTTATGGCGTACCTTCATGACAGCAGGTACCAAAAACTATCACCTGGGACCCAGGAGCGCGATGCCAAAACCTAAACACCCATCATGGCCTTTTCTCAATGCTTCTACAGCAGTTCGTACGAGGGCTCATTTTCCAAGCGTCATTTACATTTTGAGCCTTTTCCGGCAGCACTTCGTTGAATTCAAGGATACGTGTTGTAATTGTCAAAGTTTAACATTTCGCTTCTGCTCTTTTAGGAAGGCATTACAGGTAAGCAATGCGCTTGGGGGAAACCTGCGCAAGTGACACGTGTTACCCGGAGACACTAAAGGGAAGGACTTAAGGTTGTTCCCAAACGCTAGCAAGCTTAGCCAGATAAGACAAAGAGGCTAGCTACGTGCTCCTGGTTGAATCGTTTTTTTCTTAGTCAATTACATTTTTTAATGATTAAAATAGTCAATCACGGCATAAGTGCTGTAGAAAAGCGACAATGCACGGATGACAGTTTATTGCTATTCATCGGCTGGTAAGAAACTGAGACCGCCTTACAATTTGAGGACAATGAAATCTTGCCTTAATGTTTGAGTAAAAAACTGGGGAATGCTGGGTCCGCATTGGATTTTCTTTCTTGTGTCTCCATGAAATGCCACAAATCTGTCTTGCAAAAGGTTGAAAATCTGCAAAAGCAGTAACTCCGCAGTCGGGACGACTCAAGTTTTCACCATTACGCCTTCAAGTGTGCACATTATCACAAGGTGAAAGAAAAGCTTGAGTCATTGTTGCCTAAGTGGGCGTAAGAAGATTTGATCCTAGCTTATTTGGCACTTAGAAGGAGCTTTTGCGCGGTGCGGCGCCGGAATCACGGAGGACGTCTCCGACTCGCAGAAAATGTGTCCAGAGTGCAGTAGTGACATCTGGAGAACTGCACCGTTCACCGTTGGACAACATGCAAATTGTTAGGTGGGCTTATCTTCTTTGAGCCTCTTAGGGCCCAATCAAGGAGCTACCTGCCAGAAAGCCCGAGTACAATCACACAAGGGATACCATTGTTACACTCCTGCTTACTTCATTTCAACACATTTACAGCAGTAGCCTTCAACTCGGTTTGGAAAGTGAACGGCTTTCAGTCAAAGTTCGGTCGAAGACGCACACGCGGATGTCACAACCAAAACGATCACCGAGCATCACAGCACTGCTAAAAATTTGTTTTGGGGAAGTGGCTTTGAGGACAAGCCCTTGCTTGACGTGCGTTTGTGTAATGTTTGCTTAACGATCTGGCGTCGTCAACTGCCGGGCCTGACGTACGTATGACGGCGTTCTCAATCATTTTTGCAGCCCCGTGCGAACAGTGATTTGTTTTCAGTTTTGATGGTCTTCCGCGGGCTATAAATTATGACGAAATATGCACCAATCATTCCAAGAGGTTCTCAGTTTGAACTGGTTGGTGCAGCGAGGAAGTCATCGTTTGGCAAAAGAAGGCACGCTCGGTGACTGCAATATTCTTTTATTTGAATGTTCTATATTATGAGCCCATAAATGTCAGACTAACATTGACTATAATTACAAAATGACTTTACACAGCATAGGTTGCTGATAGATTACCACGTTAGGAACACAAGTCTGTTTCAAACTGAGGATCCGAAACATCCTGCGCTTGACGGTCACGCCTTTGTCCCGTTTTCTACCTGGATCCAAAGCCACTGTAAATTTCCAACAAAAATCAGCCCAACGACATCCAGACCATTCGCTGTCTTCTTGTTCACGGAGTCCAGTGCGATTGAGTAAAAACAAGGTTATGCGGTTCGGGTTATCCAGGGTGTCGGTTCAGCTGTAAGCACGGTTCTGTTTACCAAGTGGCATTGCAGACACCATGGGAAAACCCATCAGTGATATTGTATAATCACTGCCGTGTATGCGGTCAAAACAGAGCAGGAATTTAATTTTGAATCAAACCGAAACCCGGCGCGGGCGCTCTTTGATCCAATTTATTGAATGACTCAACTCTGCTTATTTCTCTTTTGGACAGGGCGTGGAGCAAAGACACTCTCCTCAACTTGCTTTAACCAAGTTGAAACTCTCCAGTCAACAAAGCCTCAGCAGAGCCAACAAAGGATTTTGTGTGATGCGGCGTGGGACAGACGCATTATTCAGCAGCTTTATGTGGAAGGTGGCTTGAAATGAAGAAACTGGGCTTCCCACCAATGGAAACCACTCATGACATGTCACCAATTACTTTTGCCCCATCGCCAACAAAAATCAACTCGTGAAATCACAAACTGCCTCAAGGCATCCAACCCAACGGCCTCTCCAAAATGAATCATATTTTATTTTAATTTTTTCTTTTTTTGGTGAGTGCAACTCATTGCATACGGTGCGCACGCCCTGTGGAAATTAGTATTCATCTCAGGGCTACCGTGAATGAATGAGGAAACGGTGCATTATTTTTAGCTTTGCACACAGGGCACGGACAATCCACCGCGTCTTAAAGGATCATAAAAGTACGTTCAAATACAGTAATGTCGAATCACATTTGTCGTATTTTTCGTCCACATGCAGAGCCCTTGTGGCTTTCCCATTTGCTGCTGCCGCTGCTGCCAGCAAAGTAGCAATAACTGTGGGTGGGTGGAGGGCACGCTTTAGCCAAATGTGCGCACTTTGAGTTGGAATAGCAGAGCCATGAAATGGAGTTACTTGAATTGAATTGTCAAACTGGAGTCCGATCTTTCCTCCCATGGGTGTTAGTGGGATTTACATCACTTGTTAAGCTTTTCTACTTCTTTCTTGCTTGGACCTCATTCGGTTCACGTTGGACTTTGAGAGGCCTCCAGAAAGGGGAGAGCGGATGCGCGGGACGATTAATTGTCGTTTAAATGTTCCAAATGGGAAAAAAAGGGCTTTTCAAAACAGAGCGGCATATGCCCTGAACAACCCCCTAATTATTGCGATGATCTTTCGATAATACGGCTTGCAACAAAGTCACTGGGTTCACTTGATGCGTGGGCCAGCAATTGGAAAGGGAGGGAGCATCATCTGGGGCCTTGAAGAGGTGGCACGTGAAAACGTGTGTGCGCTTGTATACTTAAGAGTGGGCGAAAAGAAGAGTGTATCTTGAATTGCAATTCATGTGTTTTGTCCCCAGCCAATAATCGAATTAGTTGGCCTGTAATAGAGGTTACATGATGGTCAGTGGATGAAAATATTGATAACATGTGTGAGCATTACTCCAAATACTTTGCAGATGTAATCATGCAGTGTGACCACAACACTGAGAGACTCCCAAAAAGAGTGCTTTGTTGCTAAGTCAAGTCAAGCGAAGTCTCGATGTAGCAGTTCGCTCATTGTTTCTGGTGCAGTTTGCGGGAGCGTCGAATTGCGCTGCGTGCATCATACTGGGAGGTGTTTCGAATATTCTGCCGACCCAGAGAGAAGCTTGTGACTTTTGAACCCGCTTACGTTCCAGCGTCTTGGATCGGATGTCATTCAAAAATCAATCGGGGTGCTTGTATAGACATAACCATTTGTCTCGTCTTGAACATCAATGGTCCGAAGCTGTGAATATGAACTCTTTTTTTTTTTCTTGCTTTTAAAGTGTCCCGTAATTGGTTGGCGACCAAAAGCTCACCCGTGATGATGACCGGCACGACAATGAGAATTGACAATATGTGCCCAATGCGACCTCGCGCCGATGCTAAGTAAGTCCAACGGTGGCAAGCGGAAACTGAAGCATATACCTGTATGGCGTGACATTTCTGCGCCTGAAATGTTCAGCATTTTCAACAAAATTATGGAGGGAAAGAGAGCAGAGGCGGAGCAAAAAAAAAAAAAAATGGGAGAGGGAGAGGAGGGAAAGGAGAAGAGGGGGGGAGCAGGAAATTTCTTCCTGCGTCACTTGCTTTAATGCCTTCAGCAGCTGCCAATGAAAATGATGACCGACAGAAGTGTTATTTCTTTCCCCCCTTGCTCTCGGCATCTTGCCCTGGAAAACCACACAGCTTCAGCCGCATGGCGAACAAGTGTAATCTACGAAACACTCGTCAAAAGTCACCAATACAGCTCATCCGTGCATCTTTGGAAAGTCACA